>NC_041228.1:298148-345421 GCF_002837175.3 Physeter macrocephalus | reverse complement strand
GCGGGGAGGGGTTGGAGGAAGGGGCCGAGAAGGAGGTGGAGGGGAGGGGTCGGAGGAAGGGGCGGGAGGGGAGGGCCGGAGAGGGGAGCGCTGGGTGGAAGCGGCGGTGAGGGGAGGGGCCGAGAAAGGGGCTTGAGGGAAGAAAGGTTGGACACCTGCGGGCAGAAGGCTCTGAGGGGGTACAGCCGCGCCAGGGTCCTTCGCAGAGGACCGGTAGGGATTCTGGAAGAGGAGGTGCGGGGCCGTGCCGAGGGGGCGGCCGCCAGAGCATGCGCACGGGCTCTGCAGCGGGCGGGCGCGGAGTTGGGGCGCGGGGACGCGGGGCGGCGCGAAGCGGGGCCCTCTGCCGCCCCGCGCTCTCATGTACGCCTTCTACTCGCTGCTCATCTACATCTTCTACAGCCTCTTTCGCAGGGATGGCGGGGCCGCGGCGGCCGCCGACCCTGGGAACCCCGCCCAGGTGAGCGGGGGCGGGCGCAGCTCGGCCGGCGACCCCCTTCCGGAGAACGGTTTTGCAGGCCGGCACTGCGTAGGTCCCGGGGCGCTGACGCGGGGGAGGGGCCGTGCCGAGGACCCCGTCTCTGGTGCTGGAAGCTGAGAGCCCGGCTTCAACCCCTCGGGCTCAGTTCTCGGAGGCAGGGAGCCCCATGGGCTGCCTGGCCTCGCCTCAGGGGCTCCCCCCCGCTCCCTCCCTAGAGTGCCCGCGGCAAGCCCGGGGGTCGCCGCCGCCCCGACAAGCCCACCGCAGAGCTGTGGACCGAGCTGACCGGCCTGGTCGGTAGGTACTGTTGGTGCATCGGGAGTGCTGCGTCTCCCGGGGCAACGAGGGAGCGCCGCCGTCCGAGAGATGCAGGGGTGCCCGTGCCCTCATTGGGAGGGAGGGAGCTGGCAGGTGCCGGCTAGTGGCCTAGCATCCGACACGTGACCCAGCACGCCTACCCATCCCACTCCCTCGCAGGCAGCTCGGGGTCCGAGGATGGGCCGGGAGGGGCAGCGGAGGGCCGTCCGGCCGAGGTCTCACTGGAAGAGGCTCTCGTGCGTCTTGCGGAGTTCCTGTCAGTCCAGCTGGGGGCGGAAGAGAGCTTCGGGAATTCTGCCGACCTGAGCAAGGTAAGCAGAGTTGAGATTTCTATAGCAACCTGTTCTGTGTTCTCAGGTCTACTGATTTCCATCCATACCCCTTGTATCCTCTCCACCCGGCCCCCATCCTTTTCCACTTTGATTTCTGTTTCTTTCCTAGCCTGGTGATGTTCCCCCACTGTTGACGGTGACTGGTCAGCTCTTGGCCCTCCTGGCATGGATTCGGAGCCCCAGGGGGAGGCAGGTCCTGCCCCAGGCGACGCAGCCAGCCTCAGGGGTGCAGCCCCCCACTCCTACTGGTGCGTAAGGAGTTAGTTGAAGAGGGAGTTTGTCCAGGGAGTGACGCCCACCAGAACCCTAGCAGCCAGATGTGAGGTGTCCCTTCCTTCAGGCCAGAGAGCTCTTCTGTCCTAACCGGGTCCACCCCACCGCAGGATCCCCATCCCAAGAAGAAAGCCCTTCCATTTCACCAAGGGGTGAGGCCCAGGGGCAGCACCCTCCTCAGTTAGAGGAGGACCAGAGAGCTTGGCAGCGGCTGGAACAGCTTATCCTTGGACAGGTGAGGGGCCCAGGAGGCAGTGGGGGGATGGGGGGGTCTGGGAGGGGACTGGAAGGAGGCGTTCCACCCGGTGCTCTTTACTCCTTTCCAGCTGGAAGAGCTGAAGCAGCAGCTGGAACTGCAGGAGAAGGAGCTGGGCCAGCTGCGTGTGGGAGTGGTGAGGCTGCTGGGGTGGGGGCTGGACAAGGGGGACATGAGAGGGTGTCAGCCTCCAGGTGAGTTTTGAGGGCTTCCTTCTCTCCCAGGGGGCGACAGACTCGGAGAAAAGGGTTCAGCATCTGACTCTGGAAAACAAGGCCCTGAAACAGAGCCTGAGCCTTACTCGGGACCTTCTGCTGCACTGGGGCCCTGCCCCCGCCAACAGGGCCCCCCAGGTATCCTGCTCCTTAGCTGCTACCGTCTCTGCAGCCCGGGCCTCCTGCACCCTGGTCTCTAGCAACACCGCCCGGGCTTCCTCAGGACCTTGTGCTCGCTGGAGCAGAGGCAGGGAGCCCCCTCTGACCCTTCAGACCTGAGGCCCGGACTGTGGGCGGCAAATGCATGGTAGCCTTGTCAAGGAGACTGATGCCCATGGGAGAATCCCCTCTTTTCAGTCCGTGGTTTGCCCCAGTGACTGATGTCAGGAGAGCAGAGAGACTTGGGGAAAGGAGCCCTGCATGGAATTGGGAGGCATGGATGTGTGACCAGCTTTGTGAGCCCCTGTTGACTTGACTTTCTCATCTGTAAAATGGGGCAGCTGGAGTGCCCCTCCCTGAGTTTCCTCCTGGCTCCATAGTTCAGCTGGCCCCCACTCCCCTTGCAGGAGCAGGAGGAGGCAGAGGCACTGCTGCAGCTCCGGGGCCGGCTTCAGGAGGCCCAGGACACCACAGAAGCTCTCCGAGTCCAGGTGGGCTCTGGGCCCAGGGGCTGGGAAGTCTGGGGCTATGGGAGGGGGTGTCTGAGGCAGAGCCTGGTAAGTGCCTGTGTCCTCAGTGACAGGGCCGGGGTTGGGTGGGGCAGCTAGGGGTGCAGGAGGTGCAGCTGCAGGGCCTTCGGGGGGCCCTCCGGCAGCTCCAGCAGGAGACCGAGGAGAACTGCAGGAGGGAGCTGCAGCAGGTGCGCGCGCAGCTGGCAGGTAAGGGCTGGGGCCCCAGAGCTCATGGGAGGGCTGTGGGGTCTGGGCTTGCCCTCACAACAGCCTTCCTGCCCCCAGGACTTCGTGCTCGCATGGCCAGCTTGCGTCAGGGCTGTGGGGACCTCCGAGGACTGGTCAGCACTTTTACCCAGAGCTGCCAGGGTTCGCTGAGCGAAGCCCGGGGCCAGGTCAGGACCGCTCGCTCCCTTCCCTTGCACTTGTTCTCTGTGCAGCCTCGTCACTGGCCTTCCCTTGGGGAACCCCTGCTCTCCCTTCCTTTCCAGCCCCAGGGTCTTGTCTCGTCTACTGCAAATCTTAGGTTCTGGAACCAGAACAACTATGTTCTGTGCAAACTGGGGTGACGGTGAATCCCTCACAGGATTGCCAGGAAGCTCACGGTTCTCCTCGGGTCCCTGAGCTCCATCCCAGGCCCACTGAATGATGCCCCAAGGGTCTGAAGCCACTGAAAGTTGTGGATTCCCACAGCTGGGGGCCACGTGGTGGATATTGCCCTCAGCACCCCATCCCTCGCTCTCCCCACTGCCTTCCCCTTCTTCACCTCTCTGTGCTCCCAGGTATCGTGGGCGCTGGGGGCACTGTCAGCGGGCGGGGCTGGGACTCAGCTCCTGGAAGCACAGCAGGGGCCCCCAACTGGATGCCCAGGGCGGCTGCTGGAGCTCAAGGGTATGGCAGGCTTGGGGAGCAAAGGGCTGGGGCGGCAGAGGTGGGGGACGTGGAGGCTCTCCGTGCTTCAGGATCTGGGAGGCAGCCCCCTGACCTGATCTCCACCCCAGGAAACATCCGTGTGCTCTGTCGGCTGAGGCCAGGGACACCGTCCAACTTGGTGAGCTTAGAGCCCGGTCCGGGTGGCACTGTCACCACCCGCTATCGAGGGCACCGGCGTCGCTTCCGCCTGGACTGGGTCTTCCCTCCACACGCCAGCCAGGAGGAGGTGATGCTCCACCCTTTCACCTGTGTCGACTGCCACTCAGAGTTTCCTGGAGACCAGAGAAGGCTCCTGTCTGTCTGCCCTCCCAGGAGAGAGGGCGGCTGGACTCCAGCAGGGAAGGGAAGGGAGCCCGAGGGTCGGGGAGGCAGGACTGGTATCCTAGCTGGGCACCTACTTTCTTTCCAGGGTTTCCGCTTTGCATCCCCCCACCAAAGTCTGCAGGCTGGGGGAGACAGACTTTACGGCTTAAATAGGAAGACTAACATTTTCAAAAATAACTTAGTGTCAGGAAACAAAGGAAAATGAGTATGTTTGAGGCGATGGTTACTCAGGGGGCTGTGGAGCGTGGCTGGGGTGCTGTTGTTGTTGTGAGGTCAGTACTGTGACCTCCTTCCCGCAGGTTTCACTGGCTGCCCACTCCCCTGGCCCAGGGTCCAGAGATGGTCAGCTCTGAGGGTGGGTAGCTCTCCTTGCTTTGTGGCCAAGGGGAGTGGGGGGGGCACCGGTGAGCTTCCAACCCCAGCTCCCCGCTGCCTTGTTTCCCGCACACTATCTTCACTGCACGCCAACTTGCAACTAGAGCTCAGGAAACAAGGCTGAGAGCTGGGAGTGGGTGAGGCAAGGGGCAGAGCTATCAGAGACCCAGACCTGTGCTGGCCTCACGGGGACAGACTGTGATGAGAATGCCTGGCAGGTACTCCCTCCCCCGCCTTTTGGGGCACCGCAGCTGTTTTCCACCTACCTCTATTTACCCCCCGTACCACCCCCACCCTGTCTTCAGCCTCCATCCCAACTGCAGCCCTGAACAGGGGCCCCTTGTCTACTGTCTTCTGGGTAGCCTTCCTAGACAGGGTCCTCCAATTCTGGCTGAAAGAGCTAAAGGATTCTGTTACTGGACTCCCTCACCTGTATCCCCTATCTCTGTCTGCAGTAGCGCCCCCAATGCTCCTTTCTAGTCATGGAATCTTAGCAACCTCACTGGCAATTCTGGATTCTGCCCTCGTAGCTGGCAACCAAAATTTCAAAGAGATCTGACAGCCCAGTAGTTACCTGCCACCTTCTGGGCACAAAAGCTGGCTGACTGTGTCATTGCTCAAGAGGCTGCTGCTGGTGTCCAGTTGCCAGCAGGATGCAAGTCCCAGCTCCATCTCCCCTTCACCTGCCTCTCTGTACCCTCCCAGGGCCCGACTTCCAGGATCCTGGTTGCCCACCAACCTCCACTCATGGGACCCTCTGGGTTCATCTTTCACGTGCCAAGTGCTGCACTAGTCCTCTTGGTCCACATTCTCACTTAATCCTCACAACAGGTGCCACTACCGTCCTCATCTCTCTCACGGAGGGCAAGATGAGTGACTTGCCTCCAGTCACACCCAGGGTTTGAACTTGGCCATCAAGCCCAGGGTCTGGGCTCTTGACTGCTACACCCCCAGCCTTCCAAGAAGTCAATTTATCAGGATTCCAATACTCTGCATCACCTGTTCCTGCTACCTGTCACGTCCCTTCCCTTCTTTGCCTGGCAAATGCCACCTTCTCCCGGGAGCCTCACCTGTCTGTTGGGAGATCCACTCTTCCACTGTGCTCCCCTAGAGCCAGCCTCCTTCCAGGGGAATCAAGTTTTGTTCACACCTTGCCCCAGGTCCTGGGGCTTAGGGCCCCTCCCAACCCCTCCTAACCCTAGGTCTTCAGGGAGCTGGAGTCGGCTGTGCTGTCATGCCTCGGAGGCTACAGTGTCTGCATTTTCACCTATGGTCAGACAGGGACGGGAAAGACCTACAGCATGGAGGTGGGAAAGGGGGCAGTCTGGGTGGCTCCTGGGGCCAGGGGCTGGGATGTGAGCCCGATGAGGCACCCCACCCCGTCCTCAGGGCCCGCCTGAGGACCCTGGCATAGCTCCTAGGGCGCTGCAGTCACTGTTCCGGGAGATGGGAACAGGGGGACAGCACCACGTGACCCTCAGCATGGTGGAGATCTACAACGAGGCTGTCAGGTCAGGGCCGCAAACGGTGCCTCCTCCCCGCCCGGGGACCCAACTTCTGGCTCCGACCCCCAGAACCCCCAACAGAGCCCTCCCCTTTTTCACCAGGGACCTCCTAGCCCCAGGGCCTCCCCAGCGCCTGGCAGTGAGGCAGGGCCCAGCAGGCGAAGGGGGGATCCAGGTGGCTGGCCTCACCCACTGGGACGTGCCCAATCTGGAGTCGTTGCACCAGGTGAGGCTGCCCGGTGGGGCTGCGCAGTCCTCCAAGCCCCCGCCCTGTACTCCCACCTGGGCCGCGGACGCCGCAGCAGGCCAGCCCTGTTCTCCGTCCTCCAGATGCTGAACCTGGGGAGGAGCAACCGGGCCACCGCCGCCACAGCCATGAACCAGCACAGCTCTCGTTCGCACGCCCTGGTCACGCTGACGCTGCGCACGGCGTCCCCATCAAGCGGTCCCGGCACCGCAGGTACCTCGGCGTCTGAGTCCTGCGGGGGGCTTCGCTGCACCCAAGACCGAACCTCCCTCCACGCCGGGCTCGCTCGCCCCTGCAGGCACGCTGCACCTAGTGGACCTGGCAGGGTCCGAGCGCGCCTGGAAAGCAGGGGCGGCCGGCACGTCGCATGAAGACCGGGACGGCGCTCAGCGTCTGCGGGAGGCTCGGACCATCAACCGCTCGCTGCTGGCGCTGGGA
Organism: Physeter macrocephalus; assembly: GCF_002837175.3. Taxonomy (NCBI): domain Eukaryota; kingdom Metazoa; phylum Chordata; class Mammalia; order Artiodactyla; family Physeteridae; genus Physeter; species Physeter macrocephalus. The sequence continues at coordinate 339,053 of NC_041228.1, read as the reverse complement.
GGAGTGATGGCCGCGCTGCGGGCCCGCCGGCCACACGTGCCTTTCCGCGACTCGCAGCTCACGCGCCTGCTGCAGCCCGCACTGGGCCCCGGCGCCACCGCTGTGCTGCTGCTGCAGGTGGGGCCAGGCGGCCGCGGCCCGCGGGAGGGTTGTTTGCATGCCAGGCGCCGCCCACCCGGGCCCGCCCACCAGCGCCGCTCCCCGTAGGTCTCCACGCGGCCCGAGGATCTCGGCGAGACCGTGTGCTCGCTCAAGTTCGCCGAGCGAGTGGGGCGAGTGGAGCTGGGGCCTGCTAGGCCCCGCAGGGCCCCGCGCTCCGGGACGCCCTCCTCCTTGAGCACCGACACACCACTCTCTGGGACCCCCTGCACCGCCACGCCCTCGCCGGGCAGCCCTCCAAGCCCCGGCCTGGACAGCGGCTCCAGCTCGGCCCTGGCACCGCCGGAGGACCTGCCTTCGTAGTCCTGCCCGAGGAGTCTAGGTCGCGTCTCTGCCGGCAGAGGCAGCAAAGTCCCTATTCCCCCACGACCTCCTTGATCTCTGGGGGGCCCGCTGCCCCCCAGACTCCCAGAGTCCACCCCTTTCTCTCCCGCCCCCAGGAGTGTTCCGCCTGGGGTAATGATCACCCCCACCCCCCCACCTCCGCCGCCCCGGCCCTTAGCCCTTTGCTTATCACCATCTGCTGTTATCGCGGCGCACAGCAGGGGATCCCAGAGCCGCGGAGGCAGACCCTGGCCAAGTGGCCACCAGACTCACTACCCCATCACCAAACATCAGACTTGCATGAAAATGTCGTTTGTTCCTTTACTGTTATCTTCCCCACTACCACCACCACAACCAGGTAGGGTCTCCATTCTCCGTCCCCTCCCCCCAAAGGTGCTACCTCTTTGCCAGGCAACAGTGGTGGGGGGACAGGATTTAGGGATGGAGCGGCTGGGGCGGTCATTAGGTCTTCCCTCCCCCAGCCCGGAGCCAGGGAGGGGAAGTGACAGATGGTGATGGATGGATGGATAGATGGATACATGGATAGAGGGCTGGAGAAGGTGGGACCAGGAAGGGCTACTTCCAGCAGAGCCCTGCTCCTTCCAGCCTTGCCTCTCTGGGTAAGAGAGGCCTGACTGACCATCAGGGCTGCGGTGGTGCCCAGTTGGGCCACAGCTCTTCTGCAGTGTCCAATAAACACGCGGACTCTCAGCACGGCTGGTACCTCGTGTCTCAAGGCGGAGCCACACATATCTTGGTTTCCCCTCAACAGGCCTAAGGGTGGCAGGAGAGGGTGGGAGAGGAAAGCAGCCCCTGCCCTGGGAGCCTCACAGGCTGTACCAGGAGAGTAGCCAGCCTGGGGTAGGGGCAGCCAGGTCTCGGGGGTGGCTAACCCACGCATCATAGATGCTTTTGTTGGGTGGCACCCCCTGGAAGAGGGCGTCTAGATCCCAGAGCAGCCTTGGGGGGCCATGGGTTTCAGGGACCACCCCCCAATAGCCTGTGCTGGTTGAGGGGGGGCACCGGGGGCAGGAGGTGGGTGGCAGTGGGGCAAATGGCATCACCACGTTGGGAGTGTAAATGGGCAAGTAGGAGGTAGGTAGCTGCCCCCAAAGCGAGGCCCTGTGGCTTCCACCAGGGAGTCCCCCAGGGCCTGGGGTACCCTGCAGTAAGTGGAGGGGCCAGGCTCTGGGTTCAGGGGAGAGGAGCGAGGGCCTGCTGTTTCCCCCCTGGGAAGTCTCCCCTTCTGCTCTCAGGGACCCTGGGAGGGGGCAGACGGGCCACAGAGGCCTCTCAGAGTGGGGGACTGGAGTGGGTGCCTCTTCCTCCCCTATGCGAACTGAGCCTGACCGACTCGGGCTGCTCGGCGGCGCCCCCTCCCCGGAGTCCCCTAGCAGAGACTTAATGCTGAAGCCCTCGCGGGGCGGCGGCTGGGGACTGGGCGGCCGGTAGGGCCGGCCATGCAGCACATAGGGGCCCAGGTCCTTGGCGAAGGCTCCCCTCGCACCCCTGCTCTGCCAGCGCCTGCACAGGGCCGTGTTCTGCAGCCGCAGCGCCTCGGCTGGGATCAGGCTCACGTCGACCGCCCAGAAGTTGCCCTTGGCCTGGGGCTTCGTGGGATCTTTGGGCACCTGGTGGAGGAGTGGGGCAGGCTTGGGTGGGGCTGTACGACCCCGGATACTCAGGATTTCCGCCCGCGTCCCGCCCCCAGGCTCCGACCCTCGCCCTGCCCCACCTTGCGGAAGCATCGGTTGGAGGAGAGGTTGTGGCGGATGGAGTCTTTCCAGCCCTCGTAATCGTCCCTGAAGAAGGGGAACACGGCCTGGACCTGACGGATGATCTGAAACCATCGGGCGGGCAGCGGGCGCCGTGAGCCGGGGCGCGTGGGCGGGGGGCCACGCTGCCCCTCCCCTCGCCTCTGCGTGGCCCCCCTCGCCGGGAAGGGGCCTGCCTAAGTGCTTTAGCTCTCCCTGGGTGCCCCGGCCGGGACCGGCCCCACTGGCATGGCTGGGTAGGGCCAGGTCGGGGTGGAGGCCGGAGCCTGAGCCTCCGAGCAGGGGCCAGGTGGAGGACGCTTCCGGGGACAGGTCCGATCACGGAGTGTGAGGGAGAGCGGGCGGGGATCCTCTCACCTGGGCCAGCTTCAGCCTGCGGGAGGGTGCGGCCTGGATCACCAGGGCGATCATGGCCAAGTAGGTGTAGGGGGGCTTGTCATGCCGCAGGTATCTCTTCTTCCTCCTCTGGGGGGGCTGGGAGGGCGACTCTCCCCCGGGGAGCCCCAGGTGGGGGTTGCTGCAGGGCCCCATGCAGAGGAAGCAGGCCACGTGGGCAGGGGTCCGGCCGGGTGGTGGGCGCAGGGCACTGGGGCAGTGTGGTGAGGAAGAGCTGGGGCCTGAGGCCAGGCGGGGGCTGGCGGGCCAAGCCCTTTATCATTCGGATGGAAGGGGGAGGGGAGGGGAGGCCAAGGGAGGTAGAAATACGCGGTGGGGGAGGGGAGCGTGCAGAGGGCAGCCACAATTAGCAGGTTTCGGTTAATCTGGGAGGGAGGGGCAGGGAAGATTCCAGTGGGGGCTGCAGGCGGCCACCCAGGCCTCATTCCTCACCCCTGGGCTGCCTTTGGCACCCCCCCTAGAGCTGGAAGGAAAAGCCCTTGGAAGGGGCTTATGACCCACAGTTACTTTATCCCATCTAGATCTCAGGTTCACATTTAACAGATGGGGGAGTGATTGGTCCAAGATGAGCCGCCAAGAAGGGGTGGGTCCTGCCCAGAGTTCAAGGCCAAGCAGCTAGCAGGACTTGGGTGGTGGTTTGGGAGGGCTTCCTAGAGGAAACCTCAGAAATAAAAGAGGGATACAGTTGACTCAAGGGATTTTCCCACAGGCTGCTGCATGGCCCCAGAAGGCTCCCCAGGCCCTGGAGGTCACTTTCCTTCCCTCCTTGGTGCTGGTCAACAGTGGGTCCTGGGAGCTGACCATAATAATAGTCCCTCATTATTCCCCGTGCACTTCACTGGTCCTGGGTAAGCTGGACCCCCCTGGCTTGAGAGAACTTCCTGGAAGTGTGTTTGCCTCTCTGCTCCTCTTCTGGTCTTCTGGGTCCAGATACTCTGGATGTTGTCCCCCGAGGAGGACGCCACTTGGTCCTCTGGGGCACTCAGGCAGTGCCCCTGGGTGGGTGTGCATGGAAGGAGAGGCCTTCTAGCTGTGGGTGTTTACTGGCTACCGCTTGGGGCCAGGCCTTGAGAACACAGCCCTGTGGGTCATGGTACCTGCCCAGGGGAGCCTGCGAGAACCACTTGGCATCACCCTGGGCAGGAGTGAGGACAGGTGTGTTATGTCTGTGTACACAGGGCTTCCCAGGCAGCCCCAATGCCCTGTGGCTTAGGCTAGGAGGGAGATGCTCCCCAGGCAGGAGGGGCGTAGGCCTGAGTGGAGATGGGGCACTCTGGGAGACAGAGTGGAAGCTGAGCCTGGGGAGGCCTGCAGGGCCAGCACCCCTTGCTCAGCCCTGGCCAGAGCTTCTGAGTGCTTTAGCAGGCACAGGGCCTGGCCCAAAGGTGCAATTCTGGAAAAATGCATTTGGCAGCTGCCCTGAGACATGGTCCTCCTGGGTCCCAGACCCTTCTGTCCCCTGACCTCCTCCCTGGCCATCTAGTCTGGGGCTCTGCCCCTCAAGTCAGTCAGGGCCTGTGCTCTGTACCCTGACCCAAAGCCTGGGTTCCCCTCGGTGAGGACTGGGCAAGTTTGCAAAGGGATTATCAGGCCCAGGACACCAGCAGTGGTGGGAGGTTGTTACTAGGACCCCCAGACCCGAGGAAAGCCACAGAAGCACAGGGAGACACTTTCTATCACTTCACTCTAAGATTTCGGCTTTTCTTGGGCAGCAGCAGCACCCCTTCCACGCGCACCAATTACACCCTTAGAGGGCTGAAAATCTGCAGCCCACAGTGGGTGCCCAGCTCTCACTGAGGTGCTGCGGGAAGGGGTGAGTGATGGGTGCAGTGGAGGAGGAAGCCTGGAGCTGAGATGGATGATGTATGTGGGGTACCACACAGCTCCCTCCACTATCTCAGACTCTTTCTTCAGACTTCACCTGGCTTCCTCTGGATCCCTTTGTCACCTCCTCAACTCCTGTCTGTTTCCAGGGCTCTAGCTGAGGGGTCCTTGTGTCTCACCAGGCGACCTATGGCCTCCTAGCTCCACTCGGTCATTAGTGAGGTCTTTTTCTCCAACAGGTCTTAAGTCACCCCCTCTCCTCCACTGGTCCTCCTGTGCTTCCAGGATAAAGCCCAGCTCTTGGTTTGGCGTTCGAGGCTCCTCATGTCCTGACTGTTCATCACTGACCGCACGTACCACCCTACCGGGCCCCCGCCCTCCTAAACCACCACTTCAATTCTTCCCACCGGGTCCTTCCACCTTTGCGCATGCTCTTCTCTACACCAGTGATGCCGTTGCTTTGTCGAGTGAACTCTGATCCTTCCTTAAAAGCTCAGCGTAAATAGATGACCACTGTCCTGGGAACCTTTTGACTACTTGCCTTCCCGCCCCAACCGGGCCCCACCGGGCCGAGGACGCCCCTACCACAGATGTTCGCACCGTGCGATCAGCAACCTCCCTCTAGTGGCTCTGCGCAAGCCCCGCCCCCGCGCGGCTCGGCCCCGGCCCCTGCTCCCACAGGGAGCCGCGGCTTCCGGCTCCGGGACCCGCCGGCCGGAAGTATCGCGTTGCCATGGCGAGGGCCGGGCAGGGGGCCCGCCCCCGCGGCGCCGGGAGGAGCGCTAGGCTGACGGACCCGCAGACGGGCTCCGATCCACTGCGCGGTGGCTGCTGGCGCGAGGCGGAAGGTGAGGCGCGGACTTCCGGGGCCTGCTGGCGGGAGGGGAGGCGCCGGAGGTGGGAGGGGGAGAGGGGAGACGGGGAGGCCCGGGTCCGGGCGGGAGGCTGTCCGGGCCCCACTTGGGCTCAGGTGGGTGAGGCCCGGGCAGCCGGTGCTGAGGGTCAGGAAGGCTCCTGGAGTGGCAGGCTGTGAAGGCCACCGGTAGGCTGTTTACGTTTTAACTAAATGTGGTGTTGTTTGCAGCCTTGCAACCTGTTGGTCAGGTAGGCAGCACTAAAGTTACCTCCATGTCAGCTGAGGAAATTAAGGCCTGCGGAGAAGTGACTTGCCAGGCTTCTTGTGGGCTTTGGAGGTAGTCCAGAGGAGAAACTGAAGCCTTTCTGGGGCAAGTTCCTTAAACTTCCAGGGGTTCAAGTGACCTCACTTGGGGGGATCCTGGGCTCCAGCTCACAGATCGGTGTCCGGGCGGGAATAGTAGCTGCTGTGTGGTAAGTGCCGGCCGTGCTGGTGCGGAGGCGCTCGGGCCTGGGAGGGAGTATCCACGCCGGGCTGGGGCCCCTCGCCGTCCTGCAGCAGAGGCTGAGGCGACTGTGGGATTAATTTCCATGGGTGCGGAGACGGGAGGTGTGTACGGAGTCATTCCAGGTTTGGGGAAGCGGGAGAAAGGCTAGACCTCCCCAAACCTCTGGGCCTTCCTTTTCCTCCCGGTCCTTAGCTTGGGGGTGGAGGTGCAGGGGCACCACACTGCTCTTCTCAGTCCCTGCCTTTGCCCCCCCAGGTGCTCCCCACCAGGATTGGGGAGTTCTCCCTGGGAGAGGTGTAAAGGGCCTCTGTGCCCTGGCTGGGCCGCCTCATGCACTTCAGGGGCGGCAAGGGGAACCCCAGGCTGGAGTGAGTTGCCTAAGGGGCTGGTGGTTGCCTGAAGGATCTTGTGCGGGGCTGGCGCTGGGGTCCTTGCCTGACGGGTGTGTGGCGCTCTGAGCAGCCAGCTCCCGCACCCCGCCTCTCCTGCCTCATCGGCTCTTGCTTAGAGCTGGAAGGGGGCAGCGTCAGCAGGTCTGTCCTTCCTTCCTGCGGGCTCTCCACTGACCCTCTCCACTGGCCTCATCCCTTACCTACTTAGTCTGTGCCTGGACTCTGCTCTCCCCAGAAGGTTGCCTGGGCTGGCAGGCACCTAGCGAGGGGGCTCTCGTATCTATGGGCTCAGCGTTGGGGGTCTGTGTTCTAGGGATTTTGAGTCTCTGGTGTCTATCAACAGTTTGCCTCCACTGTGTGCAGTTTTGGAACCTCAGTCTCGGATGAACCTCTGGTGACCCAGCACACCGTGATCTGTGTCCCAAGAGTGCCCCACCCCAGTGCCTCTGCCATGGTCCACCTGTTAGCTAAAGCAGGATGTCTGGGTGGCACTGTCTTCCCTCACCTCCAGTGCCCCTCAGAACTTCCTCCTCAGTACCCCGGATCCTGGCCCTCCTGTCCGTCCCTTCTGCCATATGGCCTGCTTCTGTGGCTCCTCATTTCCTTCCGGGATGGTAGCCTTTGCTCCTGGCTGCTCTTCTTGGCTCTGTCTCAGCTCCTTGACTTCATCCTTCTCACCTGAGCCAAAGTGATGGGTCTGAAATGCAGATCTGATTCTTGTCCTCTCCTCCTGGAAATCCTTCCTCACAGACTGCAGAATGACATGCCTGTCTTTGCACACTAGCCCCCGTCCCCTGCCCCACTCCTGATCACCTTGCCATGTGCGTGTTAGACCACCACCCTACTGAACCCCTGCAGTAGTGGTGGAGGGGAGGGGAGGGAGTAAACCTCCCCTGTCCCTTTCCAAGCTCTGTGGCCTTAGGAAAGTCTTGTCAGCACATCAGATTGAGAAAAAAGACAGAGAGGTGAAGGAGAGTCTAGTTCCACAGACGCCCAGCGGAGAGGGTCCTGGGGAGGAGGGGCATGCGCTCCCCTGCCAGGACCCCTGGTGGGCAATGCAGTGAGGCCTGACGGCGGAAGGCGGGCTCTGGGCTGCTTCCTTCCTGGGCGGCCGCGACAAACACAGAGGTTGCCAGGACTTCGCGAGACCATGGTCATTCTTTGATCTGACCATTGCTCCTGTGTTGGTCTTGTGTGGAGTGCTTTGTAAGTCTCACCCTCACCCACCCCCTAGAACCTTCTCCCGTTTTGGAAGGAGGAGTGTGGTGCAGTTGCAGGTGAACCCCGGGAGCCTCCAGGACTCCGATGAAGCTCCTGCAGAGCCCTCCCCACTGTCAGGGAGGCTGGAATGGCCCTCGCTGTGCTGGCAGGGCCGGCGGTGAGCATTGCCGTTGCCGACAGGCCTCCCGTGTTTCCTCCGGGCTGATCTCCGGGTGGGTGAGCAATGCATGTGTCACCATCGCTGGCTCTGCGTCCCAGTGCTGAGCCCGGCCCTGACGCAGCCGCACACATAGTTGAGTGGTGGTCCTTTCCATTCAGCCGGCTCAGTCCCAAGCTCACCGTCTCCTGTGTCCCCTTCTGTGCTGTCCCCCAGTGCCTGGAATGCATCTGCTCCTGTGGTTATGGGTGCTTCCTGCAAGTCAGGCACCGGGTTCAGGGAAGAAAACAGTAAATTGAGTCAAAAATGAAAACACGGTGAAGAGACAGGAGCGACAAGGTAACCACAGAAGACCTCTGAGGAGGTGATATTTAAATTGAGATCTGAGGGACTTCCCTGGTGGCGCAGTGTTTAAGAATTTGCCTGCCAAAGCAGAGGACATGGGTTTGACCCCTGGTCCAGTAGGATCCCACATGCCGCGGAGCAACTAAGCCCATGCGCCACAACTACTGAGCCTGCGCTCTAGAGCCCGCGAGCCACAACTACTGAGCCTGCATGCTGCAACTACTGAGCCCGTGCTCCGCAGCAAGAGAAGCCACCACAATGAAAAGCCCGCGCACAGCAACAAAGAGTAGTCCCCGGCTCGACGCAACTAGATAAAAGCCGGCGCGTAGCAACAAAGACCCAATGCAGCCAAAAATTAAAAAAAAAAAAAAAAATACACTTTAAATTGAGATCTGAGTTACAAGAAGGAAAGAGCTATTCTGAGACCTGGTGGAAGAACTTTCCAGACAGAAGGCACAGCTGATGTAAAGGAGGAGTGATGATGAGGATCGTAGGTCAGGGGTCTGCAAAGCTTTTCTGTGAAGGGCCAGAGAGTAAGTATTTTAGTCTTTGCAGCCCATATGGTCTCTTTCGCAACTATTCTGCCTTTTTGTGGAAAAGTAGCCACAGACAATACGTAAGTACATGTGCTCTGTTTCCACAAAACTTTATTGATAGACCCTGAAACTTGAATTTCATATAATATTCATGTGTCACAAAATCTTCTTTTTATTTTTTCCCCAATCATTAAAAAAGGTAAAAACCATTCTTAGCTTATGGGCCATACAAAAACAGACAGTGGGCTGTAGTTTGCCAATTCCTGTGCTAGACACCAAAAAATGCCTTGTGTATTAACTCATTGAATCCTCATAAGACCCTTATAAAGAAGGTATTATTATTCCATTTACAGATGAGGAAACTGATTTAAAAGAGGTCAAGAAACTTGACCAATCCCCTCAGCTGCTGCCCCTTTAGACCCAGAGTCTGGTTCCAGAGCTCAGCTCCCAGCCTCTGTGGTATAGAGCCGAGGTTCCTGAGGTGCAGGAAGCAGTCTGGTGCTGAGTGGGAAGTGGAGAGAGGTGTGGGAGGGGACAGCAAGGCCAGGAGGGGCCAGACCACTCAGGGTTAGAGGCCAGGAGAAAACTTAGGTTGTATACTTTTATTTTGTTACATCAAACTTTACTGAGGTATAGTTTACCTACAATAAAAGGCACCTATATAAAGTAATTTGGTGGGTTTTGATAGATGTATACACCCTTGTAAAAGCCACCGTAATCCAGAGGTAGAGCATTTCCATCATCCCCATTCCCTTCCCTAGGCAATCACTGATCTGCTTTTTGGGTTTTTTTGTTGTTGTTGTCTTTATAAATTTATTTTATTTATTTACTTTTGGCTGCGTTGCTGCGCGCGGGCTTCCTCTAGTTGCAGCGAGCGGGGGCTGCTCTTTGTTGCAGTGCGCGGGCTTCTCACCGTGGTGGCTTCTCTTGCTGCGGAGCACGGGCTCTAGGTGCACGGGCTTCAGTAGTTGTGGCTCACGGGCTCTAGAGCACAGGCTCAGTAGTTGTGGCGCACGGGCTTCGTTGCTCCGCGGCATGTGAGATCTTCCCAGAGCAGGGCTCGAACCTGTGTCTCCTGCATTGGCAGGCGGATTCTTAACCACTGTGCCACCAGGGAAGTCCCTACTTTTTGTTTTTATAGATTCACTGTTCTTTTTTTTTTTTTTAAGAATTTCACATAAATGGAAGCGTACAGAATGAACACTTTTGTGTCTAACTTCTTTGTCCAGACAGAGCGTTTTGGAAATTCAGATCGCTGCATGTATGTGTGGTCCATTCTGTCTTTGTTGCGCAATGTCTGGTACCCACCGCATAGATACACCACCGTTTATTCTGTGCACACACCTGTTGATGGACATTTTGATTTTTTCCAGTTTTTGGCTGTTATGAATAAAACTGCTGTGAATACTCGTGTCTACAAGTCTTTGTGTGGACATATACTTTATTTCTCTTGGGTTGAGTTGATAGAAATGATGGTTGAAATGCGTATTTGTGTTTAACTCTATAAAAAAGTACCAAACTGGGCTTCCCTGGTGGCGCAGTGGTTGAGAGTCCGCCTGCCGATGCAGGGGACACGGGTTTGTGCCCCGGTCCGGGAGGATCCCACATGCCGCAGAACGGCTGGGCCCGTGAGCCATGGCCGCTGAGCCTGCGCGTCCGGAGCCTGTGCTCCGCAACGGAAGAGGCCACAACAGTGAGAGGCCCGCGTGCCGCAAAAAAAAAAAAAAAAAAAAAAAAAAGTACCAAAAAAATAGTACCAAACTATTTTCCAAAATGGTTGTATCATTTTACATCCCAGTTCCATATCCTCTTAGCATTCTTTTAAAGTTTAGCCATTCTTGCGAGTGTTGGTAGCTCGTTGTGCCTTTAATTGGCATTTCCTTAATGATGAATGGTGTTGCACATCTTTTCATGTCCTTATTTTATTGGCTATTTGTATATCTTCTTTTGTGATGTGTCTAAATCTTTTACCCGTAAAAAATGGGTTGTTTGTCTCATCAAGCTTTAAGAATGCCTTGTATATTTAGGATGCAAGTCCTTTGCCAGATACATGTATTGCAAAAATGTTCTCTGTGGCTTGACTTTTCATTTTCTTTCTTTCCTTCTCCCTTTCTTTCTCTCTCTCCCTCTTTAATTTGGCTGTGCTGGGTCTTAGTTGCGGCACGCGAACTCTTAGTTGCTGCATGTGGGACTTGTTCCCTGACCAGGGATCGAACCCACGCCTCCTGCATTGGGAGCACGGAGTCCTAGCCACTGGACCACCAGGGAAGTCCCGACTTTTAATTTTGTTACCAGGGTCTTGAACAGCAGATACTTTTTTTTTTTTTTTTTTTTTTTTGCGGTACGCCGGCCTCTCACTGCTGTGGCCTCTTCCGTTGCAGAGCACAGCCTCCGGACGCGCAGGCACAGCGGCCATGGCTCACGGGCCCAGCCGCTCCGCGGCATGTGGGATCTTCCCGGACCGGGGCACGAACCCGTGTCCCCTGCATCGGCAGGCGGACTCTCAACCACTGCGCTACCAGGGAAGCCCTGCACTGCTTTTTAGACCTAGTCTCTGAAGTGATGCGTCATCATTTCAGATTTCTTTTTCTATTTGTTACAAGTGATTAAGTCTAACCCATATTCAGGGGGAAGGGGATTAGGCTTTACCATTAGAAGCGGGTGTCAGAGCTTCCATGTTTTGTGACACGAATTTTTTAAATGATATATTTACCATTTTGCATTTTCCAGTCCTTTGTTGCCAATACAAAGACATGAATTTGATTTTGACATATTGTCCTTGTATCCTGAAACCTTGCTAAATATACTTATTTATTCTAGTAGCCCTGTTATAGATTTCTAAAGATTTTCTACATGTCTTTTTACATGCCTTCTGCATCTAAAGAGTTTTACATCTTCCTTTCCAATCTTTTTATCCCTTGCCTTAGTGCATTGGCTCGGACTTCTAGTACAGTGTTGGATAGGAGTGGTAAGAGTAGATATTCTTACTTTGTTCTCAACCCTAGGGAGAAAGTGTTCATTCTTTTCCCATTAGGCATGATGTAGCTTTAGGTTTTGTGGAGATGCCCTCTATCAGACTGAGGAATTTTCCTTTTATTCTTAGTTTTCTAAGTTTTTTTTCTTAAGTCATGAATAGATATTGAATTTTGCCAAATGCTTTTTCTGCTTCTACTGATTTGATTGTATTTAAAAAAATTTTATTTATTTAATTTATTTATTTTTGGCTGCATTGGGTCTTCGCTGCTGCACGCAGGTTTTCCCCAATTGGGGCTACTCTTCGTTGTGTTGCACTGGCTTCTCACTGTTGTGGCCTCCCTTGCTGTGGAGCACGGGCTTAGTTGCTCCGAGGCATGTGGGATCTTCCCGGACCAAGGCTCGAACCCGTGTCCCTTGTATTGGCAGGCGGATTCCTAACCACTGCGCCACCAGGGAAGCCCGTGATTGTATTTTTAAAATAGCAAACTATTTTAATTTTTATATTTTAAAATTTTATTTTATTTTTTATTTATTTTTGGCTGCGTTGGGTCTTCGTTGCTGCATGTGGGCTTTCTCTAGTTGTGGCGAGTGGAGGCTACTCTTCATTGCAGTGCTTGGTCTTCGCATTGTGGTGGCTTATCTTGTTGCAGAGCACGGACTCTAGGCGCGTGGGCTTTGGTAGTTGTGGCGCGTGGGCTCAGTGGTTGTGGCTCGCAGGCGCTAGAGCACAGGCTCAGTAGTTGTGATGCACAGGCTTAGTTGCTCCATGGCACGTGGGATCTTTCCGGACCAGGGCTCGAACCTGTGTCCCCTGCATTGGCAGGTGGATTCTTAACCACTGCATCACCAGGGAAGTCCCCTATGTTAATTTTTTAAATGTTAAACCAATCTTTCATTCTTGGAATAAACCACAGTTGGTCAAGATGTATTATCCTTCTTATATATTCCTGGATTCAATTTGGTAATGTTTTTTAAAGAATTTTTGCAACTATTCATGAAGAAATCAGTCTGTGGTATTCTTAAATTGTTGTGTCTTTGGTTTTGGAGTCAGGGTAATACTGGCTTCATAAAACGAATTGGGATGTGTTTCTTCCTCTTCTATTTTCAGAAAGCATTTTTGTAGATTCTGTATTATATCTTCTTTAAATGTTTGTTATAATCTGCCAGTAAAGCCATCTGGGCTTGGAGTTTCTTTGTGGGAAAGTTTTTCACTGGAAATTTAATTCCTTTAATAGATATAGGACTGTTCAGGTTTTCTATTTCTTCTTGAGCCCATTTTGAGAATTTGTTTCATTCCGGTAATTTGCCCATTTATCTAAGTCGAGCATGGCAGTTTTTCTCTATAAAGGGCCAAATAGTAAATGTTTTAGGCTTTTCAGGCCATATGGTCTCTGTTGTGGTTACTCATCTCTTAACTGTACCATGAAACAGCCATAGACAATACATGAACAAATGAGCATGGTTGTATTCTAATAAAACTTTATTTACAAAAACAGATGGTAGGCTGATTTGGTCCATAGGCTGTATGTAGTTTGTTGACCCCTGACTTAAGTTGTTAAGTTTATTATCATAAATTGTTCAGAACATTCTCATTTTTATACTTTTAGTTGTCTGTAGGATCTGTAGTGATATCCCCTTTTTCTTTCATGCTATTGGTAATTTTTGTCTTCTTTTCTTGATCAGTTCAGCGAGAGTTTTATTGATTTTATCAACATTTTCAGAGGAACAACTTTTAGTTTCAATATTTTTCTCTTTTTGTCTATTTTATATTTCATTAGTTTTTGTTCTTATTAATATTTCCTTTTACTTACTTTGGGCTGAGTTTTCTCCTCTTTTCTATCTTCTTATTAAGTTGGAAGCTTTGGTCATTGCTTAAGTTGGAAGCTTTGGTCATTAAGTTGGAAGCTTTGGTCATTGAAAGAAATAACCTTTCTTGTTATTTAAGCATTCAAACGTAGAAATTTCCTTCTAAAACCCTTTAAGTACATCTCACATATTGATATGTTTTCATTTTCATTCAGTTCAAAATATGTTCTACTTTCCATCTTGATTCCTTCCTAGCCTGTAGGTTATTTAGAAGTATGCTTTAAAGTTTCCAAATATTGGGGAATTTTTCCAGATATCTTTTTGTTATTGAGTTCTAGTTTAATTCTAATGTGGTCGGTGAACTTTCTCTGTATGTTTTCATTCCTTGTAAACTTATTGAATCTTATATTAAGTTCCAGCATATGGTCTGTCTTCTTAATTTTTTTTTAGGGTTAAATACATTTACAGTGTTGTGCAACTGTCATCACTCTCAATTTCCTGAACTTTTTAATTACCTGAAGCAGAAACTCTGTGCGTTAAACAGTACTTCCTTACTCCCCCTCCCCCCAGCCCCAGGCAACCACGATTCTGCTTTCTATCTCTGAATTTACCTATTATATAAAGGGAAATCATACAATATATGTCCTTTTGTCTGATACATTTGTAACAGGTATCAGAATTTCATTCCTTTGCATGGCTGAATATTCCATTGTATGTATATACCTCTTTGTTTATTTCTTCATCTGTCGATGGGCATTCGAGTTGTTTTTGCTTTTTAGCTATTGTGAATAATGCTGCTGTGAACTTTGGTGTGCCCATAGCTGAGTCCCAGATGTCAGTTCTTTTGCTTATATACCCAGAAGTGGAATATGCCTTTGCTTTCACACTGCATGGTCGGTAGGGTCACATTCTATTCTGTACCCTAGTTCACTGTCCTGTGGTGCAGAAGTTGGAGACGATGTCAGTCTTTCTGTCTTCAGAGCCAGGCATTGTGCACAAACTATGTGTCCTCATCTGTGGGCCTGTTTTCCCAACTCCTGAACCCCTAGAGTGTTTTCACCTGGCTTCAAGTTCACAGGATTTGGCTGTGTTATGTGTTACCAGTCTCCTGGTGTGTTTCTGGCCTCAGGTCATTCCCCGACACCTTCCCCATGCAGCGCCCCTCTCTCTGCTCTGGGCCTGCTACAGTTCTTCCCTGTGACTTCAGGAATATGTAAACTAATCATGAACTCTCTTCTGGATGCCCCTCTAGTTCTCCTCCTAGGTTTGTGGAGGTCTCAGTGTGGTCATCTAGACCCCACACACGTCTTCTTCTAAAGCTTTGTGGCCTCAGTGCCCCTTGCCCCGGTAACTCTCCAGCCCAGTGCTTCTGGCAGCATCCTGCCAACCCCCAGGCCCAGCATCATTGTGTGTGATGTGTGTGTGGGTGACTGAGGTTCTAATCAGAGCAGACCCAGGGTCACAATGCTGTCCCCTCAAGAGCCCACTTTTGTTATTTTGGTTTTGACACTGCTGTACTTGACAGACCTTAATTTCCAAGTCTACACGGTGAGGTCATGGCCCATCAGAGTCATGAGGCCAAAGAGGCTGCGTGCAGCACCGCGGCAGCCGGGATCAAGCCTGTGGCCTGGCCTTTAGGAAGGTGTGGTGCTCAGGCCTCTGGAAGCCCGTCCTTTCTCCTAGCTGAGCATGGGTTGGCTTTTTTTTTTTTTTTTTTTTGGCTGCACTGCGTGGCTTGTGGGACTTAGTTCCCTGACCAGGGATTGAACCCCGGACCTCGGCAGTGAGAGCACAGAGTCCTAACCACTGGACCACCAGGGTGGCTTTTATCCTCAGTTCTCTTTGAGTCTCTTTTCAAATGCAGATGCCTCCAGCTGCCGAACTTCTTTCATTTGGCCATCTAGACTTCTGACACCTTGCTGTGAGTTAGTTTATTAGATTTCTTTCGGAGCTGGGTGGCAAAGGGAAAGGAAATGGATGAGGGAGCTTTGGAATGCTCCTGGCTTCTGGGGAGGGGCCCTCCCAGGTTCTCCAGCCCCCACAACACTGCTGCCACACCTTGCTGGCAGTCCCTCACTCACGTGGTCCAAACGGATCTCCAGTGCCTGCTCTGGCGCAGGGGCCTAGGGGGCTGCAAGCACCGTGTGCACAAATGTGCCAGCGTCTTGGGGTCCTCCTTCCTCACAGGATTGTCAGCTGGGCAGTTGTAATGGAGCCAAGTGAAATTTCATTTTTGTAGGTCACAGCTTTGAAATAGCTTCAATTTCCTATGGTTCTACTGCTAAGGGAAGTTTGAGGGGTACTGAGATCACTGAAAAAGGACACAGATCTCATGGGAGGGGTCAGGAAGGAAACTGAGGCCAGAAGATGAGTAGGAGTAAGTAAGCCAGAGAGGAGACTTGTTATAAAGCTACAGTGGGGAGGACACTGTAGCACAGGCTTAGGACGGATGGAATAGAGTCAAGAGTCTCGGACAGGTTCACATATATATGGGAACTTAATTTATTACCAAGGTGGTGCTGCAGAACAGTGTGGAGAGAAGCACCTTTTTTTTCTTTTTTTAAAAAAATTTATTTATTTATTTTATTTTTGGTTATTTTTGGTTGTGTTGGGTCTTTGTTGCTGCACACGGGCTTTCTGTAGTTGCGCTGAATGGGGGCTACTCTTCGTTGTGGTGTGCAGGCTTCTCATTGCAGTGGCTTCTCTTGTTGCGGAGCATGGGCTCTAGGTGCGCGGGCTTCAGTAGTTGTGGTGTGTGGGCTCAGTAGTTGTGGCTCGTGGGCTCAGTAGTTGTGGCTCGTGGGCTCTAGAGCGCAGGCTCGGTAGTTGTGGTGCATGGACTTAGTTGCTCCACGGCATGTGGGATCTTCCCAGACCAGGGATCGAACCCATGTCCCCTGCATTGGCAGGCAGATTCTTAACCCTGCGCCACTAGGGAAATCCCAAGAAGCAGCCTTTAAATAAATGGTGCTGGGACAATCGGATATAAATGTGGAAGAAAAATGCAATTGGAGCCTGTACTAGTTATGTATTGATGTGTAACAAATTGCCTCCAAATATAGCGGCTTGAAACAACATTTATTGGGACTTCCCTGGTGGTCCAGTGGCTAAGACCCTTCGCTCCCAATGCAGGGGGCCCAGGTTCAATCTCTGGTCAGGGAACTAGATCCCACGTGTCTCAATGAAGAGTTCACATGCCGCAACTAAAAAAAAAGATCCTGCATGCCACAACGAAGACCTGGCACAGCCAAATAAATAAATATTTTTTAAAAAACCAAACAAAACCCCAGCATTTATTATCTCAGTCTCTGTGGGTCAGGAGTCCAGGAGCAGCTCGGCCGGATGATTCTGGCTCAGGTTCTCACACATCTTCTGAAGACTCGACTGGGGTGGGGAGTCCGCTTCCAAGCTGGTTCCCTTGCTGGTCCCAGTGGGAGGCGGCTGGCTTCCCCCAGAGTGAATGACCTAAAAGGGAGAGCGGGGATGAAGTCACAGTGCCTCTTTCACATCCTAATCCTGGGTGTCACGCTGTCACGTCTGCCACACTCTATATTCATTATAAGCAAGTGACTAAGTGCAACCCACATTTAAGGGGAGGGGAATTAGGCTCCACCTTTTCAAGGGAAGAGTGTCAAGTAATTTGTGGGCAAATTTTTAAACCACTATAGATTCCCTACTTTACACTATACACAAACACTAGCTCCAGGTGGACTATAGACCTAAATGTGGTGGAAACCATGCTACTTTTAGAAGATAATATAGGAGACTAGTCTTTAGAAAGATGTCTCATCTGGTTAATTCTCAGAGAACTGCAAATTGACTGTAGGAGATACCACGGCCCGCGCACCAGGGTGACAAGACGAATATGTTTTGTATAAACCAACTGGAATGTTTCTCCATTGCTGTTGGGACTGTAAACCGGTACCACTTTGAAAAGTAGTTGTAGCATCCATTGGTTCATGTCATATAGGCTGCAGTTGGCTGCTGTGCACCAGTGTCTGTGGACAGGGTGTTCACGGCAGCCTGTCATTCACAGGCCCACACCCAAGCTGCACTGGGCCCTCAGAGGTGTACCCCGAGCTGGGTAAACAGGCGTGTAGTGGACTGTTACCCAGCCAAAGGCAGAAAGCCTAGGCCACATACCTCAGAATGGGTGGGTCCCGCACACATGATGCCAGTGAGGTAGCACAGAGCGTGAGGCCCAGCTCCACCTGGAAGTTCAGCCTGTCAGCACTGCACTCTGCTGTTCAGAAGGTGTATGGGGGTGTGTAGGTGTAAAGAAAAGCCAGGTGGTGATCACTGCAAGGAGGAGTGAAAGGAAGGCTCTGGGGAGCTGCTTGGCATCCTGATGGGGTGGAGCTCACATGGTTTTGTGTTTCCATTTTATGTGCATTGTTTTTTTTGCACTTTCTGTACTTGTATTGTTGACTTAAAACAGCCAGTTATTTTATCAGGAAAATGGGTTTATTTTAGAGGAGCAAAGAATTTCAATTCAGGACCTGCAATCCATGGGGAACCACAGGCAAGTCTGGAGAACAAAGAGAAGAAACTCTTTTATAGAGGAGAAGGGGAGTTGGGAGGGGCTGTTCTAAACAGAGTCCATTGGAGGAAACTGGGAGTTTGAAGTTTAGTGGTTTTTCATTGGCTGAGCTGTTGCCCAGCGGGGAGAAAATCTTCCTTCCTCCTGCTGGGTAGTAAGCGGTAACCCTCCTGCTGCTGGGTCTGCAACTGAGGTGGAGTGACAGGGTGTGAGAGCTCCCCGTTCTGGCCTCCTGACTCCATTTTATTTTATTTATTTTTAATTTTTATTTATTTATTTTTTGGCTGTGGCTAGTGGGACCTTAGTTCCCTGACCAGGGATCGAGCCCAGGCCCCCTGCAGTGGAAGTGTGGAGTCCTAACCACTGGACCGCCAGGGAAGTCCCCTGACTTCAGTTTAAATGAGGTTTCTGTTTATTAATTTTCACAGTATCACACTTCACAATAAAAAGTTTTTAACAGGCCACCCCAATACCCTGGGGAAGCCTGTGTAGGAGCCCATCCCAGGCACAGGGACCCCTGTTCCTCCAGACCTGAGAGGCAGGGCATGCAGGACCGACATGAGGTCTAGCCTGGCTGGACAGTGGGGCGATGGGCAGGGCTGCTGAGTCTTGGCTGGGATCCTACACAGGCCCTGGGCCCAGGATGTCATAGGCTGTGTAAGAAGCATGGACCTTACGTGGGGCCAGTGGGGCCTTAGGACCGTTTCACACACGGGGGCGACTGGGTTGAGCCTTGCGACTTCCATGCCGTGGGGCTGCAGTGCGGAGAGGGGCTGGACCCCCGACTAGGGGCAGGGCAGCAGGCAGAGGCCCTGTGAAAGACGCAGACCCAGTGGGGGCTGGGGGCAGCAGTGGGCTGGAGGGAGCGGCCCCAGGATGGCACTCTGGCCTCACCTCTGGTGCTGTCGCTACACCTCCTTGAGATGAGGGTCCAGCCATGCCATGGGTCTCCTCACTCCTGCCCTTACCTGCTCCCCAGTTCTCACACCTGCCAGGTGTCTTCCTCTGGGCCTTTGCACCAACCCTTCACTTGGCCCGGATGCTCCTTCCTGCCCATGAGGTGGGCACCTGGTAGCTGTGTGGGTCACCCGCCACCCTTCCCTCGAATGCCAGCCTGGGAGGATCAGGGCCGAGTGCTGCTGGTGGACGGGCGAGTGCGGAGCGAAGTGGTAGGAGGAGGAGCGGGAGACGCTGGCCTCCTGCGGCCCAGGTCTGCCCCGGTGACAGCTGTGGTGTCAGTGCTGCCGCGCCGCGATGGACGTGACCGGTGCTGAGGGCGCTCCTGGTGCAGCGGCACTTCCTAGGGGTCCTTGGGAGCCCTGAGGCCAAGTGCTGTGGGGGCTGCTGGGGGCCGGGGCCACAGGAGGGGCTGCCCATGGCAGGTTCTCCAGACCTGTGGGACATCAGGAGGCTCAGGCTGGGGCACGGTGAGAGACTGGGGCCTGGAGGAGGGGCCCCTCAGGGGCAGGGACCCATAACACCAGCCCTGCGTTGGCTTTGAGAGGCTTGTGCGTCTGGAAGGACCCGTGAGCGTGTCCGGCCGGGTCCCTGGAAGGGTGGGAGCGCGGCCGAGGGGCCAGGACTGGTCTCAGAGTGCATCCTGACGCATGCTAAGTGCGGGCTGTGCGACGCTGACCCTCCCCAGTCTGCTGCCAGGTGCTGGGGAGGCTGTTAATGCCCTTAATTCTTGAGTCCACACTTCTGCTTCTGTGACCAAGCGCAGCCTGAAGCCTCAGGGGATCGATGTGGATGCGGCACTCAAGTCCCCAGCCCAGGTCCCAGTTGGCCAGCTGTCCTGGGAATATCCTCTGTAGCGCTGTCCCCCATATAGGCCCAGTGTGGGGCCCGGACACCTTTCTGTTGGGGACAGTGCCTGGAGTGGGTGGCTGGTGGAAGGTGTGTGGTCCACGGGCACCCCACGCCTTCCCTAATGCTCGGTCTCCCCACGGGTGGGTGGGCAGGTGCCGGTGTGTTGGGTCACGTGTGCGTTTCCCTGATGACTGTTGACCTGGGGCCCCTCATTGTGTGTATTGATGTGAAGGGACTCCTGAAGTCTTCGGCCCATTTTCCAATTTGGTGGAGGTTTCTTAGTGAGTTTTTTTTTTTTTTAAGTGTTTATTTATTTATTTATTTTGGCTGCGCTGGGTCTTAGTTGTGGCACACGGGATCTTCGTTGCGGCACATGGGATCTAGTTCCCCGACCAGGGATCGAACCCAGGCCCCCTGCCTTGGGAGCGTGGAGTCTTACCCACTGGACCGCCAGGGAAGTCCCATTTAGTGGTTCTTTTTATATCCGTTGTTGTTATGTATTTCCTACTCTGTGGCTTGCTTTTTCACTTTTTTTTTTTTTTTTTTGCGGTACGTGGGCCTCTCACTGTTGTGGCCTCTCCCGTTGCGGAGCACAGGCTCCAGACGCACAGGCTCAGCGGCCATGGCTCATGGGCCCAGCCGCTCCGCGGCATGTGGGATCTTCCCGAACCGGGGCATGAACCTGCGTCCCCTGCATCGGCAGGTGGACTCTCAACCACTGCGCCACCAGGGAAGCCCTTTCACTCTTTTTATTTTTTTAATATTTTATCTTTTGGCTGCTCTGCGGGGATCTTAGTTTCCTGAACCCATGTCCCCTGCAGTGGAAGCACGGAGTCTTAACCACTGGACCGCTAGGGAAGTCCCTTCACACTTTTAAAATTTCAGTTTGAGGAGAAAGGGTTTGGGAAGCCCCAAACCCTTCCCCTGTCCCCAAGGGCACATGGCTGTGGTGCAGAGTCTGGTCTGGGACACAGGCGTGGACACACTCCATTGACCCTTTCAGATTTCACCAGTTTTACATACACCCAAGGGTGTGCGCACACAGGGGTGCTATCTGATCACTTGTGTCGAACGGTGTGACCACCACAGTCGAGGACCCTCGGCTGCCCTATGTGGCCCTGGCCACCTCCCTCCTCACCCCACCCCAACCCCATCGGGAATGCTGGGTGGACGGGGCCACACAGGATGTGACTGTGGGGGAAGAGCAGAGCACCGTCCATATCCACCCCGGCCGTGTGCGTCCATTGTGGGCTCTTTTCATTGTTGAGGGGTGTTCTGTGGTGTGGGTGGACCGGAGTGTGGTTAACGATTCACCCAGTGAAGGACATCTGGGTCGTTTCCAGTTTATGCATGAAATTGCTCTGAAATTCACGTACAGGTCTTTGTGTGAACGTACGTGTTCATTCTCTGAGATATGCCCAAGAGTGCAGCTGCAGGGTCATATAGTAAGTGCGTGTTTAGTTTTAAGAAACAGCAGACTGTTTTCCAGAGTGGCCGTGCGTCTCCCATCCCTACCAGCACTGGGTGAGACCCGTCCTTGTCCCGTCCTTGCCGTTCTGATGGCCCACTGTGATTTTCATTTTCATTTTCCCAGTGGCCAGTGCTGTTGAACATCTCGTGGGCTTTTCTGCCATCCGTAGACATGCCATCCGCATGTCTTCTCACCCTCTGCACAGGGCCTTTAGCAGGACAAAACGTCTAAATTTTGATGAGGTCTATCTAATTTGTCATTTATGGACTGTGCTTTTGGTGTCCAGTCTTCATAGATGCTGTGCTGCCTCACCTTTCATGTGTAGGTGCACAACTCACCCGGGGGTGGGGTCAAGGTGAGCTTTTACATGTGGCTGTTCAACTGTTCCAGCACCATTTATTGAAAAGACTCTTTTTCTGCTGCTCTGCAGTGTCATAAATTGAACGTCTGTGCACGTGTGACTGTTTCTGGACTCCGTTCTGTTCTGTCAGTCTATTTCTCTATCCCTAAGCACTTCAGATTTGTCCCTTTTTAGGATTGTACTGACAATTCTTGCCTTTTGGCATTTCCTATTAAATGGAGAATCAGTTTGTGAATTTCAGATAGAACCAGTGGGATTTTGATCGGGATTGCATTGAATCTTAGATGAATT
Source organism: Physeter macrocephalus (assembly GCF_002837175.3). Lineage (NCBI taxonomy): Eukaryota > Metazoa > Chordata > Mammalia > Artiodactyla > Physeteridae > Physeter > Physeter macrocephalus. The sequence goes on along the minus strand of NC_041228.1, from coordinate 317,306 downwards.
TGGGGAGAAATGGCATCTTTAGAGTTCAGAGTCTTTTGACCCCTAAGTGCGGTGTGTCCCTTTTGGTCTGTCTCTCGTGTTTCAATAAGGTTCAGTGATATTCTGTGTGGAGACCTTGCACATCTTTTATTAGATTTATTCCTAGACATTGATGCTTTTGGACACTTAGTATTATAAATACCATTATTACAATTTTTCATCTTCTAACTGTTGCTGGCATTTATAGATATAATAGATTTTTGTACATTAACCTTGTATCTATAAGTGGGACTTCCCTGGGGGTCCAGTGGGTAAGACTCCGTGCTCCCAATGCAGGGGGCCCGGGTTCGATCCCTGGTTGGGGAACTAGATCCCGCATGCAAGCCACAACTAAGAGTCTGCATGCCACGACGAAGATCCCGCATGCCACAACTAAAACCTGGTGCAGCCAAAATAAATAAATATGTTTTTAAAAAAACAACTTGTATCTATTACTATTGCTGTGTTCTCATATTCTAATAGTTTTCTAGGACCTTTCAGGTTTTTATCATACACAATATGTCATTCGCAAATACTGAGTTTTTTCCTACCCTTCTTGTTCTTTAATACGTGTGTGTGTATGTATCTGTGTATGTATGTGTGTATATATACATGTATGTATGTATTTTGGCCGCACCACGTGGCTTGTAGGATCTTAGTTCCCTGACCAGGGATCAAACCTGGTCCTTCAGCAGTGAAATCGTGGAGTCTTAAGTACTGGACAGGCAGGGAGTTCCCCTACCCTTCCTATTCTTATTCCTTTTATTTCTTTTTCTTGCCCAGTTGCACTGGCTAAAATCTTTAGTACAATACGAATAGAGCTAGTGATAGCAGACATCCTTGTCTCCTCCCGTAGGGTTTGCTGTTTTTTAAAAATTAGGTTGGGATCATCACTCTGCCGAGGGGAAGGGCCCAGAGGAGAGAGCTGATGCTGGGAGATTATCCTGGAGGATCCTGGGGTGGGGGTGGAAGGCCCTGTGGGTGGGCTCAGTGGCTGGTGACTTTTTCACAGAGGTGGGTGTCCTCTTCTGATGGCTTCTGTCTTGTCACGAAACGTGTCGGTAGCTGAATGTGAGGACGAGGAAGAAAGGGGAGAGGGCAGCTGTAGGGTTTCCCGAAGCTTTAGAGCCGTCGTGTCTGAGTGTGGGCTCTTCAGTCAGCAGCTTTGCTGGTACGTTCAGAGTTGGGGCTGTTGTGTTGGGCCGGGCCTGGGACTTTCTGACAAGTTCAGTGAAGTGGCAGGGCCAGGGAGCATGTGCTGATGGGGCTTGAAGCTGCTGCTTGAGGACACATCATCCTGGGGCTCTGGAGTCAGCAGTGAGCTGGGAGGGGTGATGGGCAGAGAACCGGGTGTTGAACCGAGATGCCGGGGCGGGGTTGGGGGGTTACTGGAGGTAACAGTGTCCAGGGTGTCGTTGAGGCAGAGGATGAGGTCACTGGCAGGAAGAAGAGGTCAACACCGAGGGGCAGGGAGTTGAAGGGTGGTCCACGGGAATATCGAGACCACCAGGAATTCAGGCCTGATGCAGCGATGCAGTGATGCCCTTGGCAAGGGCTGGGGTGGGGGTTGGTGGTGGGTGCAGCCGATGGACGATGGATGTGTCAGCCAGGGCTTTTGCGGGGAGGAGGGGGAAGGGGCTGCAGGCTGCAGCAGGAAGAGGGGTTGTGGCCCTTCCAGGCCTGGGGGCGAGGCGGGGAGAGAAAAAGCCTCCCCGGAGAAGGCTGGTGGGAAGGGAGCAGGGTGGAGGGGCCGCGGTCCAGGGTAGAGCAAAGGCTGAGTGATGGGGCTGAGGGCGTGGGGGGTTGCTGGAGCCTGGCCCCAGGGGAGGGTGTCAGGGCTGGGGGGCGGAGAGCAGGGTCAGGAGACCCCTCCTCTGTGCCACGCCTCTCACGAAGCCTCTCTCTTGCCTCCCGCACACGTGGTCTGAGATTCTTAGGAGGTGGGCCCCACCACATCGGAGCCACTGCACCTCCGCCTTGGGGGCTGCTGCTGGGCCACCGCAAGGAGACCACCTGTGTGCCAGGCAGGCAGCCTGCAGGGCAGCCCCTTGGCCGAGCGGCTCTGAGGCTTTCTACGCTTGAGTAGTTACTCAGGCTCGTCCTTTAGGGCTGGTGCTCTCAGCCTTTGTGGTCCAGCCACGGGTACCGTCCAAGCTCACATCCTGCTTCCAGTTTGCACGTGTTGATTATCAGGGAGTTGAGTATCTATCTGGATGTTTCCAGTGGGATCCATGCTCTGTCCCTGTGTGCGGCCGTCATGATTGACGTGAGGACCACTTTGTCCTGTTTATTGCAAATGTTTTTACCCAGTTGACCATTTGTCTTTTGATTTTATAGGTTTCGTTTTGAATTGTTTTGTTTTTACAGTGCAGACATTTAAAAAATCTAGTGCAGTCAGATTTATCAGTTTTCTTTTTGGTTTCTGGGTTTTGTGTCAAGCTTAGAAAGGCTTTCCCCTCTGCTGGGATCACACAGACGGTCTTGCCTTCTTCCTTCTGGTACTCCTGTGGTTTTACTTTTCCTACGGCTGTGTCAGTGATGCATCTGGATTGGTTTTGGTGTGAGGAGAGAGGTGGCGTCCCGCCCTGCCGCCCATTCGAGCAGGCCTTCCCTGAGGCCCCCGCTCAGTTCTCCTGTCTGTGCCTCCGCTGACCACTCACTTCCACATACTCTCTGCTAGGCGTCCTGGCCCTGCTCACCGTGGACACTGCTCGGTCCCACTTCTCAGGCCCTCCTTCCTCTGTGTGCCCCTTGCTGACCCCTTCCTTGCATCTGGCAGCCTGTCCTGCCCTCCTCCTGTGGCTCCTCTCCTTTCCACCGCTGCCGGGGGTGTGTGCGGGTCCCATCGTCTCTCCTGCCAGGTCTCCTGCCAGGTCCCCCCACCCCTCAGATCCGATCACATCACTCATTTGTCTGGAAGCCTCTGGGCTTCGCCGGCCCAGGCCGAGGCCACCTCCTCTGCTGACCCTGGCACGGGCTGGTCCTGTTAGTCCCAGCCCCACAAGGCCGCACCTGATACCTGACAGGTGTGCTCACACCTGCCCTCCCTGAACAGAGCACCAAATGTTGTTTCGAAGAGGTTTACCTTCACGTGGCTCAAAAGCCAAACAACAGGAGTGACCCAAAGCTCTGGTGCCGTCCACCTGCACCCCCTGCCCCGCCCCCACCCCGCCTGAGGCCCTTCCCATTGCTTCCCTCGTCGTCCTGTGTTTCTGATACAGGTTTACATGTGTGTTCACACAAAAGTTGCTTATCATGTACAGATTTTACACCTTTTTTCCTTCACTGAACAGTTCTTAGTGACCTTCTTAGGAGGGTGCATAGGAGGCTTCCTCATAAACCCCTTAGGGCTTTACTTAATGACCCTTTGATAGACGTGTAGGATGTAAAGGCTGCTGCAGTGAGGGGCCTGATGGTAGTGCTGTGGGATTAGCTTCTAGAACGTTCTAGAACAGGCCTGCTGGAGGCAGATGAGTGCCCCCGGGGACAGCTGCTCTGCACGCACGTGCTGTCACTGTGGAAACGCTGCCCTGGCCGCACGCCCAGATCTGCTCCTCCGTGGGTCCCGCACCAGTGCGAGGAGGAGCCTGCTGCCCACCCGCCCAGCTGCTTGGCTCCTGGCCTCTCCGTCCCTGCTGCTCACACCTCCGCAGCCCACCCCGCCCCGCTGCCGGTGCCCCCAGCCGCTCCCTGGGCCCGTCAGGTGGGCCCTCCTCCTCACCAGCGCACGTCCTGCGCCTCCTCTGAGGGCAGGCCAGCTTTCCTTGTCCCCCGACCCTAGGCCACCCACAGGCCAGGCCCGTGGGGCAGGGCTGGGGACGGCATGGCCAGACCGCTGGCCTGGCGGAGTGCCTGTTGTGAGCCAGACCCTGCCCTTGGGGCGTCAGGTTCCCTCCCTGAGCAGATCCCCACCTGAGGCCGCCCTCCAGGTCCCAGCACGTGACCCTGTGCACGGACCGGGTGGGCCCCCAGCTGGCTGGTCCTCTGCGGGACGAATGGTGCCCTTGGTGGACTTGTGCCCGCGGCAGCCGGATATGCAGTGGGGATGGGAGGCTTCCCAGGTGAGCCGGGCTGGGGCGGAAGGGTGAGGGGATGGGGCAGGGGGTCGGCCCAGGGATGAAGCCCAGCCACTCGTGGTCCCCGAGCAAACAGATGCCCCGCCTGCAAGGCGGCGGGGTCCGCTCTGCCTCGGGGTTTGGGCAACCAAGCCCCAGCCCCCGGCCCGTGACACTTATATGCCCTCGCCTGCTAATGGGCACGTCTGTGTGTGTGACTCTGCAGGGTGGCGACACACACTTCGCTCTTCCCAGAGTGAGAGGCAGCTGGTCATTCCCCATCTTTTGCTGCCGTAGATAAAGCCACAGGGAAAAGTAGCTCCGACAAACCTTACGCAGGACAGGGATGCCCAGCCCCCAGAACCTGCGGGGAGGTGGGCACACCCCACTCCTCCTCCTGCGCCCCCGGCCCTTCTCTGAGACTCTGTCCGCCACCCCACCCCCCCCCCCGCCACTTCCTCTCTCCTTTCCTCTCTCTGAAAAGTAGCTCCGACAAACCTTACGCAGGACAGGGATGCCCAGCCCCCAGAACCTGCGGGGAGGTGGGCACACCCCACTCCTCCTCCTGCGCCCCCGGCCCTTCTCTGAGACTCTGTCCGCCACCCCACCCCCCCCCCCGCCACTTCATCTCTCCTTTCCTCTCTCTGAGCAAGGCACAGCCTCCCTGTCCCTGGGTGAGTGAAGGGACACTTCCCGACCCTCAAAGGCTCTGGGCTCTTGCTACACTGTCCCTGATTCTCACAGATGCTGGGAGGTGGCCATGAGAGGCAGGACGGTGGCGGCGTCAGCAAGCCCCACGGGTTTAGGCCTCAGCTCCCCAGGTGGGAAATGGGGATAATGACAGGGACCTGCCGGCGGCGGCGCAGGGCTGGGACTGTGGATGGGGAGGGGCCGCTGAGACACTCAGGCCAGCGTGTGTCTGTCCACACCGAGGGCCTGGGCTGGGGCCCATAAGCCGGGTGTCCAGGGGTACGCTCGACAGACTCTGGACATAGCCCAGTGGCGTGGGCTCAGAGGGTGAGGGGCAGTGGCCACTGTCCTTCCAGAAGCTCCTCCCACCTCAGCCCCACACTCCCATGCAGCGCCCCAGGCATGGAGCTGAGAAGTGGAAAAATCGTCCAGATTATCTCTGTTTGACATTCCAGGGAGGCTTGGGGCAGGATTTGTGGACTGAGGCGGCAGCCGCCCTGCTCGGCCCCCTTGGCCTGGGTGTGGTGCAGTGGTCAGTTGTTGAGACGCCACTGAGCTGTCCTGGCCTTTGTGGCTCAGCTGAGGGGTGAGTCTTCCAGCTTGGGGGGACTGTTCCTGGACTGTGTGGCTGAGAGGAGGCGGAAGAGTGGGGCTTGAGGAGGGGGAGCAGGCAGAGAGCTTAGACTCAGCCTGGTGGGGCCGGGGGCTGGGCACTGTGCTGCCCCCCATGGAGACTGTTCCAGGATGGGCACCCACTGCAGCGGGGTCCTGGGACTCCCTGGGGTCACCTTTCTCTCAGAGGAGGCAGTCCAGCGGCCCAGGGACCCACCCAAGGTCACATGCAGACTGTCCTCAGGCAGCTTCCAGCAAGGAGTGCTGCTAAAGGGGCCCAGAGGGGACCTGGGGCTTCGGGCAGGTGGGTCCCCCAGAGAAGGGGGCTGAGGACACGGCTGAGCTGCTATAGCCCAGCAGGAGACCAGAGTCTCCAGTGTGCAGTGCCCGGGCCGTTGGGGGCCCACAGGGAGCAGGTCTCTATCCTGAGCCCCGTGCTGCTTGGGGCGCAGGGGGGCCGGGGTGAGGCTTCAGATCCTGCCCCAGATGCATTTTCATGGGTGGCCTTCAAAACAAGAAAACAACAGCTAGAAAACACAACATCTGTTCAACTTGAAAAGCTGGTGGTTATTCTATTTTAGGTGGTTTTCTGTCCCCGACCCTGCTTCCCCCGCATGCAGGAGTCTTAGTTCCCTGACCAGGGATTCGAACCTGTGCAGTGGAACCATGGAGTCCTAACCACTGGACCATCAGGGAATTCCCCTCTAGGGGAATTTTCCGTAGGACGTGGGCGTCAGAATCTCTTTTCTTCCATAAAATGATGGGGTAGATGACATCTCCTAAACCTTGTCAAACTTAACAAAATCGGGCTGTGGCTCTGATGTTGGCGCCCACCTGGAGAAGATGGTCCCTGAGGGCCTGTGAGCCCGCCCTGCCGTGGACCCTTGGCCTGCAGGGGACTTCCTCCCTCGTGGACAGGGTGGGGGCGGCATCCTCTGTGGGTCCCCTTCCCCTTCCCATGGCTGGAGATGGGGTCGGGGTGGCCCTGGGCAGAGTGCCTTTCTCCTTCCTGTGGTCTCTTGGGGCAGGCTCTTCCGAGACCTACCCCAGAGAGGTGAAGATCCCATGTGTGGGCTGGAGGGGGTCCCAGCTCCCTCCAGGGGAACATGAGGCTACCTGTGAGTGGCCAGCAGGGAGGGAGCGTCTTAAAGAGCCAGTGAAAGCTCTGCCATGCCTTGGGTATGGTCTGGGATCCACCCCCAGCCTGATAGGTGGGGAGTTGGCCCGGTGCCTGCAGGCCTCCTGCCTGTCTCTGGTGTCTCGGGGGCAGAGAGGCGGGACTTGGGGGATCCAGGCAGGGGTCTAGGCAGCTCATTGTCTGCCGGGCCCCAGTAGTCTGCAGAGGTGGCCAGCTGGGGGCTGGCTGGCTGGAGCAGGAGTGCTGCCTGGAGAGCTCTTTCCTGGGCCTCGCTGGTCCCCTGTCCTGTCCCCAGGAAGCCTCTGAGGCCTGGCCCTCAGAGTGGATAGCTGGAGTGCCAGCAAAGTCCAGGGCAAGGCAGCGCTGTAAAGCGAGGCTCCCAATACACTGGGGGTCTCAGGGCAGGAGGGACCTGACTTCATTTGATCTGGCCCAGGACAGTTCCCTTCCAGAAAGAACGGGGCACTCACTGAGGCCCCCGAGTACAAGTCTGGACTGAAGAAGGCTGGGTCAGTCTCTAGATGGCCACAAGGTCTGGCCGAGTGCGAATGGGGACATTCCCGGTGGGCAGGGTGAGCTGCAGCTGGGTACCTTCTAGGTGGAGCGTGGCCATGGCCTCCTGAGGAGTGTCCTGGGAGCATGCCTGGTGAGCACGCCGGGCGTGCTGGGCAGGACGGGCCATGGCGGGGACTGTGGGGCTGTGCCCCAGCCCAGCTGCCTGCCCACCTGTCTGTCAGGCAGGCCACCTGCGCCTGTGTTCACACGACCAGGGCTCGGACCGCCGCCCAGGATGGGAGAGGGGAGCATCGAGTGGCCTGAGCTAGAAACAAAAAGCCCGGCGAGGAAGAGGCCCAGACGGGCGGTGAGGAGCTGGGGTGCTGGTCAGGACGGGCCAGGCCCTCCACCCTCCGCAGCTGCAGCCGAGTAGCAGGGCGGCTCCGGGCCCAGGTGGCAGGGCCCGCCCTCGGGAAAGCCGCAGGCCGCACAGCCCTCGGGGAGTCCGGCAGAGCCCAAGGAGAAGGTGACCTTGGCCAGCCCAGCCCAGGGCGCACAGGTCAGGGGTGCTGCGGGGCAAGGGCTGAGCCGGGGGCCTTGAGGGGCCGCCTCTCAGGAAGGCCGCCGCCACACAGCCTGCAGAGCCCTTGCTGGGAACACCGAGTGTGTGCGCCAGAATGCGGGCACAGCCAGCCCCCTCCGCTCCGCCAGGACCTCCCGGGCAGGGCTTGCCCTCACACAGGGCGGGGCTCCGGGTGGAGCCCGTCGTCGCTGCTGCCGTCTGGCCTTGACGCGCTTCCTGCTTCCTCCTCTCAGGCCAGCCGGAGCACCTGCCGTGTACAGCTGGGCCGCCGGCTCCTCCGAAGGGGAGGCCTTCCTGAAGACACAGCTGCCAGGCCCGCTGTACCCTCGGTGCCCTGGCCGCTTAGAGAGCCTCAGCCCCAGGCGCTGGGGGCCGGACCCCGGGACTCTGGACACACACCCGCCTGGGCCTCCTGTGGCCACACCTCCTCGTTAGCACCGACCCCCAGAAGGCTGGGGGCCTGGGGAGGGAAGGCCCCCGCCATGGCTGCTCCTAGACCCCACCTGGTCCCCTAAGGCCTGTTAGGTGAGAGGGGCTTTTAGGGCTCCCAGGGGCCTCTGCCCCTTGTCCTGGCATCCCCTTCCCCTCGGCGAGGTGTCAGGGAGCTGCAACTTCGTTATCTGGGTCATTAGTTTCAGACGCTGAACTGAGGCTGGCCGGCTCCAGGACTGCTTCCCACAGGGTGGGCACCCTGACCCCACGAGGGAGGGAGGCCTTGTCCATCGAGCAGCCGAGGTGCCAGGGCCCTGGGAGGCCGGCTGCAGGTGCCCGCCCTTGCTGCCCTTTCTGCCTGGGGCCCGGGCCCCTCATGGCTGCCCGGGTCTGGTCACAGCGGGGGAACTTCTGACCCAGCCTTGCCAGGGGCAGAGGACACCGAGCCTTAGAGAGGGGATGCCCCGCAGGGTGCCAGTCCAGCCAGCTGCCCCGCCTCTCAGGCCCAGCCTGGCCCCCGCGCTTCCCGGTCCGGTGCCCCCAGCAGCCCCCCTGGCAGGCAGCCCCCGCCATGGCCGAGCACCTGGAGCTGCTGGCAGAGATGCCCGTGGTGTGCAGGATGAGCACCCAGGAGCGGCTGAAGCACGCCCAGAAGCGGCGCGCCCAGCAGGTGAAGATGTGGGCCCAGGCTGAGAAGGAGGCCCACGGCAGGAGGGGCCCGCGGAAGCAGTCACTGAAGGAGGCGGCCGGCGGCTGGCCCCAGAAGCGGGTCCTCTTCCCCCCCAGCGTTGCCCTTCTGGAGGCGGCTGCCCGGAATGACCTGGAGGAAGGCGAGTGTGGGCCAGCCACGCACGGCAGGCAGCCCTGTCCCTGTCCCTGCCTCGAGAGGTCCGCCGAGGGCGAGGCCCAGCGTCTTTAGCCACAGACCCCAAGTGGTGGGAGCCCCCAGGGTAGCCCTCACAGGCCAGCCTGCGGAGGGTCCTGCAGTGAAGGAGAGGCCTAGGGGGGGTGGGTGGGGGCCCTGGGTGGGCCCACAGGGCTTGGCTCGGCTGGGCTGGGTGCCGCCCAGTCTTCGCCGCCTCTTCCCAGGGCGCTGGGCTTGGCTCGGGACACCTGCTTGCCTGGATCCTGAGCCTCCATACAGGAGTACGGTGGAGCCCACCTGGGCAGGTTAGAGCACGGGGCGCGGGGCTCCCCGTACGGGCTGGCCCCTCGATGCCTGCCCCTGGCTCTGCCTCTGTCTCTGCCTCTTCCCATCAGAACCTTCCCAGACGACAGGCCTGAACTTTGGGCAGGCTTCCTGTGCCCACATGCTCACAGCCCCTCTGCTCTCCCAGGGGGCTCCCGAGGGCGCTTTCTGCCTCCCTCCAGGGCGGAGGCCTCTGCCATAGAAGCTGGGGTGCAGAGGGCAAGGAGGGGCAGGGTGTGCCTCAGGCCGGTGCACGGGAGCTGCGGGGAGGAGGGTGCAGCCAGGGAGGGCCAGGCCTGGGCACCCTGGGCCCACACTCTTGGCTGCAGCGGTGCAGGGGTGGGGGGCTGCAAGTGCCAGAGGAGGGGTGTGTGTGTGTGCGTGTGTGCGTGAGTGTGTGTGTGAGAGAGAGAGAGAGTGGGGAAGGCTGGGGGAAGCATGGGACCTGACACAGGGATGGCTGACAGCCATCCTGCTGGCACAGGAGGTGCCAGCACCCAGGCCCGGGGGACGACGGTGGAGGTGGCTGTCACACAGGAGGGCCCTAGTGCCATGACTCAGGAGGTCGCCCTGCTGGAGGGTAGAGGCAGAGTGCTGCTGTCTGTACCCCGCTTGGGGGCCCAGCTCCTGAGCCCTCGGCCTGGGCTCTGGTGTCCCTCCTGCCACCTGTACCACCGCCTTTCTCCCCGTCCTCTGCTCTCCTGGCTACGCACAGCAGTCAGCCCAGGTACCCCAGGTGCAGGGACCTGAGCAGGATGGCGCTGGCCTGTGGTGGGACTTCTGTGCCCTGAACACGCCCCCCTCCTCTCTGCAGTCCGCCAGTTCCTCGAGAGTGGGGTCAGCCCTGACCTGGCCAATGAGGATGGCCTGACCGCCCTGCATCAGGTCAGCCTCGCTGAGGGTGCGAGGAGAGGACGGGGCCCTGGCCTGCGGCTCGGGCACTCAGGCCACGTGCTTTGCAGAGCTGCATCGATGACTTCCAGGAGATGGTGCAGCAGCTCCTGGAGGCTGGGGCCAAGGTCAATGCCCGTGACAGTGAGTGCTGGACACCCTTGCACGCCGCGGCCACCTGTGGCCACCTGCACCTGGTGGAGCTGCTCATTGCTCGGTAGGGCCCACTAGAAGCAGGTGTGGCTGGAGTGGGCATCTCTATCAGGGAGGGGCTGCAGCTGGGCCAGGGGCAGGCAGGACCTTCCTTGAAGTGGGTAGTTCATCCGGAGACACTGCCCAGGCGTCTCATCTCTGTGGGAAAGTGTGCCTGGATCCTGGCCTCTTGTGTTCCCACTGACCTTTGCTTACCCTGCTGCACCCTGGCATGCAGAGCGGGACCTGGGCCGAGACCACGGATGCTGCCACCCCAAGGGAACTAGCACATACTCAGGGCGGTGTGGTCCTCCGCCTGCCAGGCTGCTCGCACCGTGACGAGCACGGGAACTCCTTGAGGACCGGCCTGGACCTCCTGCTCTGGTCTTCTGGCCTTCCCAGGGTCTGCACAGAGAAATGCCATTCTGGTTAGAGCCACGAGGGAGAAATTGGCAAGGGGGGATACCTGGACACAGGTGGGGCCGTTAACAAGGAGGGCAGGGCAGGGCTGGGCTCCTGAACACCTGCCTTGGTGAATGGAGAGGGTGGTCAGCCTCACCAGGATCCAGGAGTCCCCCACTGACGGGCCCTGGAGCAGCCTGGGCGACAGTGGTGGGTGTGTGGGTGGGTGGCGGTGGCTCCCGTTTGCACACAGATGCCTTGGAGCGGGGCGGGCTGGGTGTGTGGCGTCATGGGGCAGCAAGGGGTGCGCACAGGCGGCCCCTAGCCCCACTCCGTGCCCCTCCACAGTGGGCACCCAGCCTTGTGTTTCGGGCTCTCCTTCAGCTCCCCGCAGCGCTCTCCTGACACCCAGGCCCTCTCCCCACCACCTTCTGCTGCCTGGGTCCCCCAGAGTCTTGGCACCCCCTCGTGGCAACTGGGCCCACTGTACACATTCATGAGGGCAGAGGGGTGCCAGGAGCCTGAAAAATCAGACATGGTGGAGACTGCAGGACAGCCCACCTGGCCCCAGGACAGCATCCAGGGCCGAGGGGCTGCCTCTCACTGCAGCAGGTGAGGCCTGGGCCCCCTCTGAGGCAGCCCTAGGTGGAAGGCCTCTGAGAGGGTACTGCGGGCCTCCGCTGGGGGAGAAGGCCCTGTGACCAGCGCCCCGTCCACCCTTCCTGCAGTGGTGCCGACCTCCTGGCAGTCAACATGGATGGGAACATGCCCTACGACCTGTGTGAGGACGAGCCGACACTGGGCTGCCTGGAGACGGCCATGGCCAGCCGTGGTGAGTGCAGCCCTGCCTGCCTGCCGGGGCAGGGGCTGCGGGTTGCGGCGGGGTGTGCGTGTGCGTGTGCGTGTGCGTGTGCGTGCTGGGGGTGGAGCCCTGAGCCCACTGCCCCGCAGGCATCACCCAGGACAGCATCGAGCGGGCCCGGGCCTTGCCCGAGCTGCATATGCTGGAGGACATCCGGAGCCTGCTGCAGGCGGGGGCAGACCTCAATGCCCCCCGGGACCACGGGGCCACGCTGGTGAGGACGGGGCCGCGCGGGACCCAGGCAGGGGAGGCTGCTGCCGGCCGAACCCGGGCCAGGACTCAGGGGCCGGCGGTTTGCCTGCAGCTACACATCGCCGCGGCCAACGGGTTCGGCGAGGCGGCTGCCCTGCTGCTGGAACACAGGGCCAGCCTGAGCACCAAGGACCGCGACGGCTGGGAGCCACTGCACGCGGCGGCCTACTGGGGCCAGGTGAGCGCCCGCGGGGCGCCGGGGCCGGGCGGGCTCGGCGGCTCCGCAGGCTTCAGCAGCCCGGGCTCGCCGGCCCACAGGTGCACCTGGTGGAGCTGCTCGTGGCACACGGGGCTGACCTGAACGGCAAATCCCTGATGGACGAGACGCCTCTCGGTGAGCCTGGGGCCGCAACCTCCCGGTGTAGGGGGCGGGCGGGCGGGCGGCCGCCCGTGACCCTCCGGCCACTCCTTCTCAGACGTGTGCGGGGACGAGGAGGTGCGGGCCAAGCTGCTGGAGCTGAAACACAAGCACGACGCGCTCCTGCGCGCCCAGGGCCGCCAGCGTTCGCTGCTGCGTCGACGCACCTCTAGCGCCGGCAGCCGGGGGTAAGTGCCCGCCCCTCCCGCCAGGTCCCCGCGGGCCCGCCCAGTGCCCCACCCCCGGGCCCTCAGCCCCCCTCTCCCCTCCCCTCGCCCCTTGGGCTCTGCCCCGGGCTTTGTCCCTGCTGATGTCAGCTGGCAGGCCTCCGTGCCCGCTGGAGCTCGGGGCAGAGTCCGCAGGGAAGGCGGTGTCTCCCCCCCCCACTCCTCCTGCCCGCCCCCTCCCAGGAAGGTGGTGAGGCGGGTGAGCCTGACGCAGCGCACCAGCCTGTACCGCAAGGAGCACGCCCAGGAGGCCATCGTGTGGCAACAACCCCCGCCTACCAGCCCGGAGCCTTCCGAGGAGGATGAGGACCGCCAGACAGACGCGGAGCTCCGGCGGCCGCCCCCCGAAGTGAGCCCCGCCCAGCCGCGCCCGGGCCCCGCCTCCCTCCGTACCAGCCTCAGGAGCTGGTGGGACCAGTGACCCTGCCCCCATATGCAAGACTCGCGCCCCGTGGGCGTCGGTTGCCGCCCCCACCCGCGTTTCTGCCCTTGGACCGCCACGCAGCCCGGGACCCCAGGCCAGAGGGGACCCTCCTGATGGCCTCCGGGGCCTGTGCTCCCCACACAGGAGGACCCAGAGGCGGCCAGGCAGCACAACGGCCGAGTGGGGGGCCCCCCCGGGCGGCACCTGTACTCCAAGCGGCTGGACCGAAGTGTCTCCTACCAGCTGAGCCCCCTGGAGAGCACCACCCCTGACGCCCTGGTCCAGGCCAAGGCCCCCCACACCCTGGCAGAGCTGAAGCGTCAGCGGGCTGCCGCTAAGCTGCAACGACCCCCGCCTGAGGGGCTCGAGGCCGCTGAGTCTGAACTGCCTGTGGACACCGAGACCCCCCAGCCGGAGTGTGGCTCCGGGGCTGGTGGAGACCCACCCCTGCTCAAACTCACAGCCCCCTCAGAAGAGGCCCGCGTGGACAAGAGGCCGTGCTGCCTGCTCATGTGAGGGGCTGGCGCTTGGGTGGCCAAGGTCCCACCCACTGCCAGGCCCAGGGCCCCTGCTCTGCGTGCCGCAACGTGTGTTCCGGGCTAGGCCGCCAGCCTCCTCCTTCCTCGGGGATGGACCTGTGGCAGAGGCTGTACCTGGGAAGCACCTGGCTGCAGAGACCTAGTTTCATTCTGTGACTCTCAATAAAGGGCCGTTCTGCCACCTGCCCTGTCGTGTGTCTCAGCTGGGCCGCCACTGCCATGGTGGGGAGCTGCTGTGTTGCTGGGCCTGGGTGCGCCTGCCCTGGGAGCACCTGGGGGCTGTGGGCGCGTGCTGGGGCTTGCTTGTGGTGCCCGGCCCCTGGCAAGAGGCCTAGCGCTTACTGCATCCTGCCTCCCCAGCCTCCTGGAGACGCCTCTGTAATTCTTTGCTTTCTTGAGGGGAACAGAGAGCGTCAGAAGGACACTCCTTGTTGGCCAGGCCTGGGGGTGTCCATGCTGGAGGGGCAGGGATCCTGGCTTGGAAAAGGAGAGGGTATTTTCCATAAGACTCCTGGGCAAGAGCCAGAGGGTCAAAGTGGTACAAGGCTAGCGTCAGAAGCCTCCCTGGTGGGGGGCGGGTTCCCCGTTACTGGCATGCAGCCCCGATCTTGGGGCCTGGCTGCCAGCTGCTGCTCAGGCTGGCAAGGAGGGCCAACAGTTGGCTGCTGAGGCTTGGAGCTGACCAGGCACGATGTGTCAGGGTGACAGGGCCCCTTCGGGGCCTCACTTGGGAGGGCTGGGGCACTGCCAGCTCATCTGTCCAGGGCAGGGTGCTTGGCATGGCCACCAGTGCTGGGTGGCATGGGCTTGGGGCACCCTCTCTGCTGGACATTGACCTGGTCAGCCCAGTGTCCACAGGCCCCCCCCAGCCCTGAGCATCAGTGGTTGGAGGGGTGTCCTCAGCACAGCAGGGGAAGGCCGCGGGGAGGCTGCGGGTTAAATTTAGAGCGTGGGGTGGTGCGCTGCCCAAGGTCCACTTGCCACCACAGCTGTCACATGGCCCTGCTGCCAGGGGGCGGGCGGGGCCTGGCTCTGCCTGCGGCTGGGCCCATATTAACCTGTTCTCCAGCCCGGGGCCCAGAGAGGCCTGCACACTGGGAGGCAGAGGTGACAGCGGCAGCAGCAGAGCGGGAGACGCAGGTGAGAGGCTGCCGTCTGGCCTCCTGTTTCCTCACCAGCCGGCAGGAGCAAAGGGGCCAAGCCTTCCCCAGGCATGACCAGCCACCCACAGCCCCGCTCAGCTGAGAGGGCCCGCTGCTCCCTGACCCTCACTGCGGAACCAGATCCTGGTGCTGGGGTGGCCACCGCTGGGCATGGCCTATCAGCTCCCTGCAGGGCCTGTGGAGGTGGGGCCCTGAGGGCTTATCACGGCTCGCTTCCCACTCTTTCCACCAATCAGAGCCACAGGGAAGGAAAGCTTAGGTCACCCTGCCTGTGGTGTGGCCCCAAGGGCAGCCCCAGGCTGGTGTGTGTTTGGTGAAAGGGCAGGACAGCAGCCCAGAGCAGCTGAGGTGTCCAAGGGCCCTGCGAAGGCCCAGAGCTGCCCTGCCCCTCCCCCAACACCCCAACCCAAAGACTCTAGCGTGGCAGCACTGATGGGGGACCGAGGTCAGGCCCCAGGGCTCTTGCTGCCCCGGGCCATGGTCCCCAGCGCAGGAGGGGCCAGATGGAAGCCCCGCATCTGAAGCCTCACTCCTCTCCCCAGACAGCCCCAGGATTCCTGAGGCCTGGCTCAGTTGCCCGGGAGACAGGCCTACACTGCTGGCCCCAGCAAAGATGGGGGGGGGGTCCAAAAGGGCTAGGCCTTGGCCGAGCCCTACTGGGGTAAATCTCCAGAAGCCCCAGGCCTCATTCTCCCCTCCAGGTTCAGCTCTGCCAGGCTCTGCCAACCCCTCAGGGCACTCAGCCCACCTCCCCTCCCCCCAGCCTAGTCCCTCAGGGCTGCTTGACCCTCACGTCTGTCCCTACCTCCCATGTGGGTCTCCTGCTCCCCTGCCATGGGGACACTGGGCGGGCACTGGGCCTCACCCCAAGCCCCGCCCGTCTTCTCACCCACTCCCTGTGGCTCCCCAGGGCAGAACTGTGCCCAGACGGGTGGGGCGGGGCCTGGCGGGCCCAGCTCCTTCAGCCTTTTCTGTCCCTTGCAGTGGGGCCAGCAGGCTGCAGTGAAGAGGGTGCCCCCTTCCCAGATTCCCTCACCCACGCTTCTGGATCCTGACTCCTCCTGAGTCTTCTTGCCCGGTCCGAGCACGGTCATGGCCTGGAGGACAGGTGACCACAGCCAGGCGGCAGCGGGTGGGCTGAAGGAGAAGGTGCTGACACTGGACACCATGAACCCGTGTGTCCGGAAGGTGGAGTATGCAGTTCGAGGCCCAATTGTGCTGCGGGCGCTGGAGCTGGAGCAGGAACTGCGCCAGGTAGGATCCTGAGCCCCACCACTGCCTCAGGGCTGCACCGGGGCACTGAGTGGCCACATTCTCCCCCCAGCCCTGGGCCGAATGAGACAAGGCCTGCGGGAGCCATAAGGTCCATTGTCACTGCCCAACCCCCCCCGCCCCCCACCCCCGCCACAGGGCGTAAAGAAGCCCTTCACTGAGGTCATCCGAGCCAACATCGGGGACGCACAGGCCATGGGGCAGATGCCTATCACCTTCCTGCGCCAGGTGAGGCTCAGTACTGCCCTGCACCCCTTCCCTGTCAGCGCATGTGCCCTGGCCCCAGCACTCGCTCCTCCCAGGTCCTGGCGCTCTGCGTCCACCCTGATCTCCTGAACAGCCCTGACTTCCCTGACGACGCCAAGAGGAGGGCGGAGCGCATCTTGCAGGCATGTGGGGGCCACAGCCTGGGTGAGTGCCAGAACCTGCCCACGCCCCAGGGACGGGCAGGAGCTGGAGGAGGCTGTCCCAGGAGACGGGTGGAACTGCCCGCTGGAAGGGGCGGGCCTCCTCGGGAGCGATGCAAGGGGACCTCACCTGTCCCACCCCCACTCCCACCCCGTCCTCCCTGTCCCCGGGCCCAGGGGCCTACAGCATCAGCTCTGGCACCCAGCTGATCCGCGAGGACGTGGCGCGGTACATTGAGCGGCGCGATGGAGGCATTCCCGCCGACCCCAATAACATCTTCCTGTCCACGGGGGCCAGCGACGCCATCGTGGTAGGCCGGGGCAGCGCGGGAAGACACCGCGGCTCCTAGTGCGCGGCCGAGCGGGTCGGCTCGTCCTGGCACGGCGGCGCCCGGGGCGGGGGACGGGTGCAGCCCTCGGCCCGCCAACCCCACCTCCCTATGCCACCCGCAGACGTTGCTGAAGTTGCTGGTGGCCGGCGAGGGTCGCACGCGCACGGGCGTGCTCATTCCCATCCCTCAGTATCCACTCTACTCCGCCGCGCTGGCCGAGCTCAACGCGGTGCAGGTGGACTACTACCTGGACGAGGAGCGCGCCTGGGCGCTCGACGTGGCCGAGCTGCGGCGCGCGCTGCTCCAGGCGCGTGACCACTGTCGCCCCCGCGCGCTCTGCATCATCAACCCCGGCAACCCCACCGGTGTGCGCCCCCGCCCGCCCCCGCCCCGGCCCGAACAGGCACCCCTGCCCTCTGCGCCTGGGTCAGCCTGCCCCTCCGCCCGCCGCCCCGCGGAGAGCAGCGCGCCCCCTCAGCTGACCCCGGACCCGTCTGTGCCCCAGGGCAGGTGCAGACCCGCGAGTGCATTGAGGCCGTGATCCGCTTCGCCTTTGAGGAGGGGCTCTTCCTGTTGGCTGATGAGGTGCTGGTCGGGGCCCCCGCAGGGAGGGGTCGGAGGGCGGCGGCGCACGCCCCCGTGACGCACCCCGCTGTCGCCCGTCCGCCCGTCCAGGTGTACCAAGACAACGTGTACGCCGAGGGCTCGCAGTTCCACTCGTTCAAGAAGGTGCTCACGGAGATGGGGCCGCCATACGCGGCGCGGCAGGAGCTCGCCTCCTTCCACTCGGTCTCCAAAGGCTACATGGGCGAGTGCGTGCTGGCTGGGCGGGCGGGGCCGGGCACCCGGCCCTCGGCCTGGCTCACCTCGCCCGCCAGGCCGGCCCCTCCTTGCCGGCCCTGCCTCGACGCCCGCCCTCGCCTCGCAGGTGCGGCTTCCGCGGCGGCTACGTGGAGGTGGTGAACATGGACGCAGCGGTGCAGCAGCAGATGCAGAAGCTGCGGAGCGTGCGCCTGTGCCCGCCCACGCCGGGCCAGGTCCTGCTAGACGTGGCGGTCAGCCCGCCCGCGCCCTCCGACCCCTCCTTCGCGCAGTTCCAGGCGGTGAGTGGGCGGGGCCGCGGGGATCAGGGCGCCGCGCCCCTGGCCCAGACTGACCGGCCCTCTCTCCACGGCCGCAGGAGAGGCGGGCGGTGCTGGCCGAGCTGGCGGCCAAGGCCAAGCTCACGCAGCAGGTCTTCAACGAGGCTCCCGGCATCCGCTGCAACCCGGTGCAGGGAGCCATGTACTCCTTCCCGCGCGTGCAGCTGCCCCCGCGCGCGGTGCAGCGCGCTCAGGTCCGGCGTGCGGCGTGCGGCGTGCGGGACGGGCGGGGCGGGGCCCGCGCGGCCTGGGACGCCCCGCCCTGACCCGCCCCTCCGCCCGCCCCCAGGAGCTGGGCCTGGCTCCCGACATGTTCTTTTGCCTGCGCCTCCTGGAGGAGACCGGCATCTGCGTCGTGCCTGGCAGTGGCTTCGGGCAGCGGGAAGGCACCTACCACTTCCGGTGAGGCTGGGCCCCCGCAGCCCCTCCCCGCGACCCCCACCCCATTCGCTTACCTTCTTCCCCCTTTTAGGATGACCATTCTGCCCCCCATGGAGAAGCTGCGGCCCTTGCTGGAAACGCTGAGCCAGTTCCACGCCAAGTTCACCCGCGAGTACTCCTGAGGACACCGCTGGGGGCCAGGCTGGGTCGGACAGCGCTCAGGGTCCTGGGGTCTCTGGAGCCCTCGGGACTTGCTCCTGCTGCCTGTGTGGCTGGGCCCCTGCCTCTCTTCAGGCCCCTAATAAAGCAGTGGGCTGGCTTTGCTGCTTGGAGACTGTGTGCACGCCTGTATGCGCCTCCGCCGCCGTGCCCACTCCTGACTGCCTTTCTGTGTGGGGTTCTGTGCAGGCCTGGGGGCCCGGGAGGAGTGGTCAGGGAGGGCTTCCAGGGGAGGTGACCTTCTTACAGGATGGACTTGGCGGCATGGGGTGAGAGCACTGGGAAGCGGAGAGACCGTGAGGACTCAAGGGGGCGGTCTTGGTTCCCGTAACCGGGCGCGGGCCGTGGTGCTGCCACTTTGGACAGCTGGAGGAGCGGTGGTGCCGGCCCAAGAGCAGGGAGGGGAAGAAGAGCAAACGGGTCTCGCTTTGCCGTGTTGTGTGTGGTGTGTGACATCCATGTACAATTGCAGTTCTTGGGCTGGGAAGCAGTGAGAGGGGAGGCCCCCTCCCGAGCTGGGGCACCCAAAGGCAAGTTCGGGGGAAGAGAGCAGGGAAGATGCCGAGGAAGAGGTGCCTGTGGAGCTCTGGGCTGAAGGACCTGGGCTGGGGGCTGGCGGGCAGCCCTGTGTCCTTGACACTGGCGCGCGAGGATGTGCATGCCAGATACTGTCGTGGATCACTGCACAAAGGGCCCTCTCTGGTGGGCACTGTAGTCCCCATTTCATAGATGAGGAAACCTGGGCCCCAAAAATGTGTGGAGGGCTTCCCTGGTGGCGCAGTGGTTGAGAGTCCGCCTGCCGATTCAGGGGACGCGGGTTTGTGCCCCGGTCCGGGAAGATCCCACATGCCGCGGAGCGGCTGGGCCCGTGAGCCATGGCCCC
>NC_041228.1:258958-298096 GCF_002837175.3 Physeter macrocephalus | reverse complement strand
CATGGCCCCTGAGCCTGCGCGTCCGGAGCCTGTGCTCCGCAACGGGAGAGGCCACAACAGTGAGAGGCCCGCGTACCGCAAAAAAAAAAAAAAGTGTGTAAATGAAAGGAAGCTCACTCCCCGTGGCCTCAGCAGCTGACGGAATGTCTTGGCTCAAGTATCTGCGAGTTGGTTTAGGGGTTGGCAGGCCTCAGCGACCCACGGGCTTAGGGAGAGTATTGGCCAAGGCCCCAGCTCCACTCTGGATGCGGTTCTTAACCATAGTCCCTGCTTCACTATCTCTTCTGGGCCTCAGGTGCCCCACACAGCAAGGTTCTGGGCAGGAGAGGGCAGGGGAGGCGCAGGTTTCTCATTGGGTGGGCACCGCCCTCTCCAAGGCCAGCTGGGGTCAGGCTGGGGGCGGCCTGGACTGGCTCTCCTGGCCTTGTCGCTGGACACTAGAGGGCGTTTCGGGCAGCAACCGGGTGCTTCCTTGGGCTGAACGTGGGCTCAGGCCTTTCCCACGAACTTCCTGCCTTCCACGACGCTCTGCGGCCACTGGCCTGGGGAGGGCGCCGAGACCACTAGCACAGCGAGGTGAGGGTCCAGCAGCCGAAGTAAGCGGTAGTAGACAGTGGGTCCTCCGTGGGGGGCCCAGTGGACCCTGCGGCCACCAGGCTCCAGGTGAGACACCAGGAAGCACTTCCGGAGAGTTAGGGTCTGGGGACCCGATCTGATAGCCCTGGGATGGGCCGCGGGTTCGGCCGCTTCCGACGTTCGAGGACTGCTGGCCACCGGGGGCGCCAGAAGGCGGCCGGCGCTCTAGCCCGCCCGCGTTCTCTATGGCCGCCGCGTCTCCGGGTTGCGCCGCCCGGGCCAGAGCGCTGCCCCAGCGGCCGCTGTGGAGGAGGTCTGCAGTTCTTTGGGGTTCTGACGCCCCCAGGACCCAAGGGCGCGGGTGCGGACGCCAGCTTGTCCAACCCTGGCCCAGCCCCAGAGCCATGCAGCTCTGTGACCCCTGACCCCATCCCGACCGGACCGGACCCCGCTCGGGAGCGCCCTGCCCCCACTCTGAGTGGGACCTCTCATGCCGCCCCGGCCGGCCTTGAACCCAGACCCAGCCACTAGAGCTTGGGCCCCAGCCCCCGGCCCAGCGCCCCGCCTCCTCGCCATGCGTGGGAAGCTGCTGCCGCTGGCCGGCCTTTACCTGGTGCAGGGCCTGCCCTATGGGCTGCAGTCTGGGCTGCTGCCCGTGCTGCTGCGGGCCCGCGGCCTCTCCCTGACACGCGTGGGACTGGCCAAGGCGCTGTACGCACCGTGGCTGTTCAAACTTGTGTGGGCCCCGCTGGTGGACACTCGGGGCTCCCCAAGGGCCTGGCTGACGCTCAGCACGGCTGCTCTGGGCCTGGTGTGTGGGCTGCTGGCATCCCACCCTCCCGCCGCAGCTGGTCAGGCCGGGCTGCCTGTCACGGTGGCGGGGCTGCTTCTGCTGCTGAATCTGGCTGCAGCCGTGCAGGATGTGGCCCTGGACATGCTGGCTTTGCGGCTCCTGGAGCCCACAGAGCTGGGGCCTGGCAACATGGTGCAGGTGGTTGCGTACAAGCTGGGGGCGGTGCTGGCTGGGGGTGGGCTGCTGGCCTTTGGGCCCACCCTCTCCTGGCCCCGGCTCTTTCTGCTCCTGGCTGCCACTTACTGGTTGGCTGCTGCCTTGACCTGGGTGGCACCAGCCCTGCGACAGCTTCCCACACCTCTGCCCTCAGAACACCCCCGACACACCCTGCACCTTGGGCAGGACTTGCTGGCCGTGCCTGGGACCCTGTGGACAGTGGGCTTCGTGCTCACCTACAAGCTGGGTGAGTCAGGAACAGCGGGGGTGGGTCCCCAGGAGCCCCGGAACTCACTTGCAGGGCTGCCTTTCCTCTTTGGGGTCTGACCTGAAGTCTGGAGCCCAGCCCGGCCCTCTGCAGGTCCAGCTCCAGCCACCCTCCCTTGGGCCTCTCTGAGCTGCTTCACGCTGACCCTGAGCGTCATCGAAGGCCAGCCCCTGCTGTCTCCTGGCATCTGTGGCCCAGGAAGAAGGCAGGGCTGGGGGAGCGTGACTGAGGCCCAGGTGGAGGTGTGCCAGCCACCACTGCTGACTCTCTTCTGCAGGTGAGCAGGGCACCAGCGGCCTCTTCCCACTGCTCTTGCTGGACTGCGGCATCTCTGCCCCAGAGCTGGGGCTGTGGAATGGTGTGGGCGCTGTGGCCTGCTCCATTGCTGGCTCATCCCTGGGTGGGGCCCTCCTGGCCAGGCGCCGGTGAGCCCCCCTCAGCCTGCCCTGCCCACGTGTCTCCCCTTCCTTCCCCACGCCCTCTGACCTGCCCCATCACCCCACCCCAGGCAGCCACTGCCCCTGTTGAAGTCAGCGCTTCAGTTCCATCTTGGGGGCCTGGCCTGCCAGACTGCCATGCTCTTTCACCTGGACAGCCCTGGGGCCAGCCTGGCCCCCAGCACAGTCCTGAGAGGTGAGGGGTGGGCCACAGGGGGGAGGAGCTTGGAGTCCTGGGCCCTGCTGACCTCAGCCCTCCCAGGGACAGCCCTGCTGAGCCTGTGTCTGCAGCACTTCCTGGGGGGCCTGGTCACAACCACCACCTTCACCCTGATGATGCGCTGCAGCCAGCTGGCACCAAGTGCCCTGCAGGTGAGGGGATGCGGCTGCAACACCAGGGGCTGCAGGACTGGAGTCCAAGCAGGTCCTGATGTGATTCCCCCGCCCCCAGCAGGCCACACACTACAGTCTCCTGGCCAGTCTGGAGCTGCTGGGGAAGCTGCTGATGGGCACGCTGGCTGGAGCCCTGGCTGACAGCCTGGGGCCACGCCTCTGCTTCTCCGTCTTCCTCGCTCTCTCAGCCGCACCCATGCTGTACCTGGGCCTTGCACCCAACACCCTGGCCTGAACTGGGGGGCCAGACTTATCAATAAAGTGGAGTGTGCCTTTGGATTGTGTCTGGAATGAGTGACGTGCGAGGTTGTCCTCAGACTGTAGGGTTGTCCGCGCTGGAAGAAGTGTCCCTGAAAATGACTGGAGCATCTTTTATTCTGCACTTTGGGGTCTCTTTGCCCCCATGCTACTGGTGGTGGCCTTTGTCTAGAGTGGTTGGTCGCTGTCCTGGCCACTGATATCTACGCCTATCTTTGCCTTGAGGACCTGCTGCACCTGACACCCCCCCATGCTGTGGCCACGCAGCCCCTGCTCAGGCCCATGTCTGTGACGTGGGGGAACTGGGTCCTTCCGCGGCAGGGTGGTCAGCAGCCCCACAACAGGATCTCCTCTGTGGCCAGGTGCATGAGGGCATGGAAGCTCAGGTGCAGGTACTTTCTCCAGAAGCGCTGGTCCCGCCCGTACACCTGGGCTGGATAGCAGGGGCTTCCTGCAGTGGGAGGAGACACGGCTCTGAGGATTCCGGCCAGGTCTGCCCCCAGCCCCCACCTTGCTCAGGGCTGGGCCTCCCAGGTCCGCACCGATGCCGTGGAAGATCCGGGCCACAGCCCTGCCTGAGAAGCGCTGCTCTGGCCACGAGGACAGGAGGTGGCGGACGTCCCGGCGGATCTGGTCCTCCCAGTCCTGGAGCTGCCGGGGGGCACACGTGGCATGCTGTGCCGCAGTGCTCAGTGAGGGGCGGGGGGCAGGTGTGTGGCTGCAGCCGGGGGTGCATCCTCTCTGCAACTCCTCTCCCCCTGCCCCCACCCCGGAGGCCCCGACACTCACCCTGGCCTGTCCTGGCTCAGGGTCCTCCTCGGCCTCCACGCCCCCCGGCGCTTCTAACTCTTCCTCGAAGTAGTGGCTGAGCAGGGCCTTGAGCCTGCCGCTGCGAGCCTCATCGGGCTGCTCCAGACACGGCCCGCAACTGGGGAAGGCCACGCTGGGGTGGGAAGAGCCTGTCAGAGCGGCCCGCCTTGGGGAGGATGGGGTGGCCCAGGCCCTGCCCACCCCCTCCTGCACCTGTGAAAAGCCCGGAAGGTGCGGTGCAGGCGAGCCAGGGCTTCTCGCTCACGGGCCTGCACGCGGCCGTACAGGAAGTCACAGATCTGGTCCCTCTCCTGGGCTGTCAGGTCCCCGGGGCTGTGCAGGTGGAAGGCCAGCTCCCTGAACTCCACCAGCACCCCCGTGCCCCGAGGCACACCTGCCAGATAGGGTGTCAGAAACTGGCAGAAAGGCGGTAAACAGGCGGCAAGCAGGGCTGGGGGCAGGCGCACCTGTCCCGGGCTCTGGATCCCACCGCAGCTGGTGGAGAGCCCGCCGCACGGGGGCCAGCTCCCAGCCCATGGAGTCTGCCAGCTCGACCACGTCCAGCTCCACAGAACAGCTTCCCCCACCTGTCTTCTTGGGGCGCTGCCGGGCCAACCACACAGCCAGGGGGGGACACCTGTACCAGGGCAAGGGACATGTGACTGGCAGCCCTGGTTCTCTGTCCCTGTCCTGAGCCCGGGGTGGGACGTACGCTCACCTGCGGGCCAGGGCCTGGAGCTGGGTGGGGCCGCCGGGGCAGCGCAGGTGGCAGCAGGCATAGGTGGGCGCCAGCAGCTTCAGCCAACGCTGTGGGTGCAGCTCAAGGTAGCACAGCAGAGTCTCGATGGCTGGGGGCAGAGAAGGGCTCAGAAGACGCGGGGATGCCGGGGTGTCCCCACATCCCACCTCTCACGCTCCCTGCTCCTCACCCTCCTCGGGCATGTCCAGGGCTTGCACGCTTGGCTGCACCGGGAGTGCCCGCTTGTGGCCCGGGCACCGGCTTGTGTGCTCGAGGCTGGGGCGGTCAGCATCCTGGGGAGATGTAGCCACAAGGACCCTGGCCGAGTGCCTTTCCCGGCTCTCGTCTCCCTGCTGCTCTGGGGGCTGCCGGGCGCAAGCACAGGGAGGGAACGCGCGCTGCACCAGCCTCTTCACGGCGAGGAAGTCGATGACGTTGGCGTGAACGTGTCTGCGCAGCTCCCACAGATCCTCACCCTGCAGCAGAGCAGCATGAATGCGGGGCTGCAGCCGGGGGCGGGGCTGGGGGAGCGGTGGTGGGACGGGTACCCACCTGGGGCCGGAGGAAGACGTGGCACTGTGCAGGCTGCCCGTCACGCCCAGCCCGGCCTACAGCCTGCACGTAGCTCTCAAAGCTCGGGGGCAACCCCAGGTGCAGCACGGCCCGCACATCTGGCCGGTCCAGCCCCATCCCGAAGGCCACCGTGGCCACCACCACCCGCAGCCGGCCCTCCATGAAGGCCCGCTGTACCCGCCGCCGCTCCCGGCCGCCCATGCCGGCGTGGTAGGCTTCAGCCACAGCCTCCGGGGCTCGGCCTGCAGGGAAGACCCACGGTG
The DNA here is from genome assembly GCF_002837175.3 of Physeter macrocephalus. Lineage (NCBI taxonomy): Eukaryota > Metazoa > Chordata > Mammalia > Artiodactyla > Physeteridae > Physeter > Physeter macrocephalus. Next base: position 292,770 of record NC_041228.1, on the reverse strand, counting down.
GTCAGGTGGGGCACGTGCCCGGGGCCCATCTGTGGGGTGCAGGCCTGCCTCCACCTCACCTCGGGATCCTGGGGCCTGGGCCTCACGCAGGCAGGTACGCAGCAGGGCAGCGACCCGCTCCGTGTCCTCTCGCCTGTTACAGTAGACGATGACAGACTCCAGGGCACGGAAACGATCACTCTGCAGCAGCGTCACCAGAGCCTGGAGAGGACGCGGGTCAGCACGGGCAGTCGGAAGGCAAAGCCTCTGCTCGGCCTGCGCGTGCACGCTTACCTGGTCTGGGTCCCTGTCCGAAGACACAGAGAGGTGCAGGTGGGCAGGGATGGTGCCCGGCCCCCTGAGGACAGACTCTTCGGCCACGCCCAGGTGCCGGGCCACGTCAAGGGCGGTGCTGCGCGTGGCCGTGGCTGTGAGACCCAGGAAGCAGCCGATACCCACGCATTCACGCAACACCTATGTGGGGAGGAGTGGCGAGATGCCCAACCTTCCTCGGTCTGCTCACATAGCAACCTCCCCCGCCGCCCCCCCGCACAAGGCTTACCTGGCAGACGCGCAGGTAGCAGGGCCGGAAGTTGTGGGACCACTGGGAGAGGCAGTGGGCCTCATCGATGCAGGCAAAGGCAACCCGTGGCAGCTGAGCAAGGAGGGCGGCGCCCCCCGCCCCAACCAGCGCCTCTGGCGACAGCATCAGCACTTGCACCCGGGCTGACCGAACCTGAGGGTGACGGCAAGGTCAGGAGCACCGCCAAGGGGGCCTGCCTGCTGCCTCTGCTGGTCTCGCCCTGTGAAGGCCCCTTACCTTCTGCAGGGCAGAGTCCCGCTCCTTCTTGGTCATCCCCGAGTGGATGCAGACCGCCTTCAGGCCTGGGGGCAGGCCGGAAACCTGCAGGCGCAGGAGCATAGCCTGTCACAGGCCACCAGCCCTGGCCCTTCGCCACGTGCCTCTTAGAATGGTTTGGCCGGACAGCTATTGCTGTGTCCCCTCCAGGATCTCTGGGAGAAAAACCCAGGTCCTGGGTCCTATGACTAAGCATTCAGAGCCACCTGTGGGCTTTGACTCAGGAGCACTGGAGACAGGTCCCAGTGGGGATGCCCCCCTCCCCCAAGCTGCTCCTCTTGTGGGTGGGCCTGGGTCTAGCCAGCTGTGTCCCTGCTGCCTTTGGGCCACTGCCAGCTTATAGACAGAGCTGAGAATGGCCTGGCCACTTGCCACTCGAGGGTGGGGGTGGGGCAAGAAGCAGCAGCCCAAGTGGGTCAACAGAGCCATGGGTACCAGCTCTTGCCTTCTGCACCTACCCAAGGACCCTGTCCACCAACCTGGCTGTCCATGAGAGACATGAGAGGAGAGACGACCAGCGTGAGGCAGGGGCTTCGCCGGAAGTAGAGCAGCGCAGGGAGCTGGTAGCACAGGGACTTACCAGCCCCTGTGGGCAGCACCAGCAGCGTGGACATGCCTGGGTTTTACCAAGGGTCAAGAGCACAGCTCTGTGGCCCAGCCTCAGTCCCAGCGCGCCCCCTGCCGGCCACACTCACCAGACAGGATGCGCATGACCACATGCTCCTGCAAAGGGTAGAAGGCTTGGTGCCCCAGCTGCTCCAGGGCCTGAAACAGCTCAGCTGGCGTGTCTGTGGACACAGGTATCAGTCAGCATGGCCCCGAGTCGCCCCCAACCCCCAGTCAAGGCTCTGCGGCTGGGAGGCGTCTACTTACCTACCACCTGCCCCAAAGGCCCTGGCGGATAGAGTGGTGGCACAGGGGGCAGACAAGGAGCCTTGGGCACAGACTGCCCTGTGGGCACCAGCTGCTCAGGCCCCGCAGGCTCTGTGTCTTCTTCCCCTGCCGAGAGCAGATAAGACAGGGTAGGATAGGAGCTCCGGACTGGTCTGGGGTCACTCTGGCAAGAAAGCCACTTGCTACAACCTCTTCTCCACCTCTTTGCTCACCAGAGAGTTGGCGGCAGGCAGCGCCCATTCTCTGGGATACTTCCTCGAACGTGGCCCGGGTCTGTGTGCCACCCTCATCCTTGCCACTCTCCTTCTGAGGGGCCAGAGTAAGTTCTGGACCAGGGGCAGGAGTTAGGAGGGCCTTTTGCTTGAGCGAGAGCCGCCTCCCCAAAGAGCAAAACAACCCCTGCGAGCAACGCTGGCCCCAGCCCCGCCCCAGGGCCGAGGCCTCACCTGGCTGAGGGCACTGGGGTGCCCAGTGCCTGAGCTGCCCACACTGGGAGCAAGAATCCTGGGCTGTGGCTCTGCGCTGACCACCCCCAAAATACTCTCCTTTCTTCTGCCACTTCTGCTTCCATACCTAGTGGGGACATAAAAGGGACTCACAAAGCAAGAAGCAAGGCAGGTGGGTGGGAGCATCTGGCACCACCTTCTCACCTGTTTGCGAAGAAGCCTGCCCCTTGAGGCCGGGCCCCGTACATAGCGTTTCTGCTTCATGTTGAGCCGCACATAGTTCCCTCTATCCTGGACAGCAGGTCTAGAAGAGACGCACAGGTCGACTGCACCCATAGCCCTCCCCGCCATGGCGCGACTGAGAGCAGCGCTGCTGGGAGGCTAGGGCAGTGATACCTGGGGGCTGGGGGCTTGCTGGGGGGCTGTGCCTGCACAGGCTGCTCTGGACAGTTTTCTGCAGGCACTGCAGCCCCAGCTCCCGCAGGCAGGGGTCCTGCTTGGCCGCTGTCCTGCTGGGTCTGTGCAGGGCTTCCCTCCAGCTCCCCACTCCATCTCCGCTTCTTGCCTTGACAGGTACCAGGCTGGGAGTTCCCTGCACTGATACCAGCTGCTGGTAGAGTTGGAGTCTCTGGGTCCTGTAAAGGCACCTCAAGGCCAGCGCTGGGACCGAGGACAGATGCAACACCTGGAGTAAGAAGCTGGGACTCCTCTGCACCCAGGCAAGGCTGGCAGGCCCTGGAAACCCCCAGAAAATCTGGGGTCCCGTTGTGACACCGCTGCAGCCAGCCTGGGTCTAGGGAGCCCAGCCGCAGGCTCAGGGATGCCCTCAGCTGCTGGTGCCGGCCTGGCCTCAGCTGGGGCCTGGGAGGCTGGGGGGGCACCTCACTGACTTCTTCTGGAGAGATGGTGCCAGCTCCTGTGTCTGGTGGCCCTGGGGAAGTCATCTTGGAGGAGGATCTTCTTATAAGCCGGGGTATTCGGCCCAGGGCTGGCCCAGCCTGGGAGGAAGAGATAAGTAGGCAGGAACTCAGGCCCTTGGGGGTGCTGCAGACTCTGAAACCTGCTGGAGGCCCCACCTGTAACAGCTGAGCGATGTGAGAAACAAGGCTAGGACATAAAAGAAGTCGAGAGCAGACGCTGACGCTGAGCTCTTCTAGAGAGCTGTGCCCTGACAAGTGCTGCAGTTGTGTGTGTGCACGTGAATACGTGTGAAAGACTTAACAAGGCTGGGTGTCTGCTAATCCTGCTCCTGGGCCAAGAGTAGCTCTGGACCCAGGCTGGATGCACTGCCTGCCCGACCCTCACCTGCAGACTGCCCTTCAGATTGGCCTTAAGCCTCTTCCCGTAGTCCTGCACAGATCCCTGAGAACTGAGCCTTGTCGTAGGATGGGGGCTCTGGGTGGCGGACCGATTCAGGTGGGGCCCCCAGCAGCTGGGCTCCAGCATCTGCAGGAAGAGACGGTAGAGATCTAGGCCACGGAAAGGCTGGCGTAGGGGGAAACAGAGGTGTCTCCAGCCCCGGAGAACTGGGGGCGGGGGCTGTCCTTCCTCCACCCTGTCAGCCCGCCCCCTGAGTTCTTTGCCCCACAGAGCCTGGGTCACGACTCCTCCTGGATCCGGCATACAGGAAGTTGACCGATAGGCTGGGATGTCGAGCCCGGGTACCTCCTCGGCCGCCGCCACGGGAAGCGACTGCTCCGAGCCGTGAGGCCCGACGCCGCCGGCCTGACCCAGTGCCTCCTTCAGGGTGCGGTACTCCCGGTAGAGCGCTGAGGGCGGGGCCGGTGGGGGGGTCGGTGTTCAGGAGGCAGGGCTCGGCTGGGCGTGGGGGTGGAGGCCGCCCGCCCCCTGCCCGCGTCCCCCGCCGCTGCCTCCGCCCCGCGCCCGCTCGCTCACCGCGGGTCTCCTCGGGCGCCGCTTCCACGTCCTCCTGTAAAGGGAGCGCGTCAGCCGGATGCCGCTCCCTCAACTTCCCGCCCACGGGCAGCCCGCACCTGGCCCGGCAACCGCCCGCTCCGCCGCCGAAACGCGCGCTCCCACGCCTGCAGCCTCTCCCGCACATCTCGCAGCCGCTCCATGGTCGCCTTGCCCTGCGCCCGGCGTCCCAGGAATCTCCCGCCAGGAGGGCGACGCCGGCCGCCAGCCATTGGGGGCGCTCGGCGGGGTTGGAGGCGGGGCGACGCGGCGGCCGCCGGGCCGGGGCAGCCAATCCTCGGGGCCCTGGAGCGGCAGCCAATGGGGGGCGTCAACGTCATCGCGGCGCGCGGCGGCGCTGGGCGGGGCGCGACGTGCGGCGAGGCGGGGCCGGCGGCGGCGACGGCGGCGTCTGCGGGCCCGGTGAGCGCCGGCTGCCGGCCGGGGACGGAGCGTGGCGGCGTGTGTCCCCGTCTCTGCCTGGCCGCACGAGGCCGGTGCGGGCGCTCGGGACGGCGCCGCCCGGGAGGCGGGGGCGGGAGCCCAGGCGGTGTGGCTGCGGGGAGGGGAGGACCCGGAGCACGGTGCCGGGCTGAGCGGCCTCGGGTCCCAGGAGGCGACGCACAGGCTTCGAGGGGCAGACCCCGCCCGGAAGGAGGAGGGCGTCGGATTTAGAGCCTCCCGCGGCTCGAGGCTTGGAGGAGCCGGGCGGGGGCGTCTTCAGGGAAACGGCGGAGCCGCGGGCCGGTGGGGGGGGGGGGGGCGGCGGCCACCACACAGAGGCTCCTCCCACGGTGACCACACTGGCTGCTTTCGTTTCCTCTCATGACAGGTGCTTGGTTGGTCTGTCCTGTCACAGCGAGGTATGAATCGTCCTCGCGAGATTTGTCCACAGGCAGAGCGAGGCCGAGGGTTGACGTCCCGGGCTTCTCAGGAACCAGTGCCCTAAGGACTTGTGTGTGAGGTCCGCAAGAGCAGGGGCTCTGGGGCCAGGCTGCCACCCTTCCCGAGCTTATCACCCAGGCTGTGACCTCTTTTGGGCAAGGCTTAGGTCTTAGTTGTCTAACCTGTTTTCAGGGAGATGACCCAGAGGCAGTTTCGAGGATGAGGTGCCTGGCGGGCGCACAGTAAGTCAGCAGCAGAGCTGACACCCAGGTATCCTGTGCTCTCAGGTACCTCCTTTGTGCTCCTTGTCAGCTTGGATGTCACTTTGGCAGCTGCCTCTACCTATCTGAGCAAAGGCCCCTAATTAGGTGACTCTGAATCCCATGGGTTTGAGACTTGGTCTCTTAACATGGTTCTCCAGGGAAGAGAGAGACGTTTACACAGGTGGCGAGGATCTCGATGGGTGAGGCATTCTTTCTGTAAATCTCCAGGGGTCTCCGTGCCTGATGATGCTCCTGGAAGACAGTAGTTAGAACTGGGGCTCGTGTTGAGGGCTTGGGTTACTCAGGTTCTTTGGACTCAGAGCTGTCTGGGTTGAAGGTCCTTTCTATTTGCCCTGCTGTTTATTAAATTGCATCTGTACTTCCAACTCTTCTTTGCTGTGCTGCACAGAATCCAAGGGCGGCCTCCTAAGGCTTCTGAGGAGGCTGGGAGAGGGTCCTGTGATGCAGCTTCCAGCCCCCCTGCTAGTATCCCATCTCTCTAGTGCTTGGGGGATAGGGGGGCTTTGTTTTTGCCTACTTTTAAGGAAGGGCAGAAGAGCAGATGTCGGATAAGTGGCTTTGTGATTTGGGAGGCCTGGAATACAGATGGTGGGCCCCGCAGAGTAACAGCCATCAAAAGCACACCCAGGCGAGCTGGTCATCTCTGGTGCCATGCTGTTTATGTGCTGCTCGATGGCTTTGTCTCCCTAGGGAGGCCCCCGTGCTTCTGGAGGGCGGGGACTGGGGGTGGCCTCGTTCTCCCTTTCACTACTCTTAGCCTAAGGCAAAGCACCTAGCACTTGCTCTTTGGTGCCGTGGTTCTCCACTGTGTGCCGAGGGCCATGCTGAGCTTTCCCACTACCAGCGCGTGGAGGGGGTGGAGGCCTGGGGTCCGTCCTCCCCACTGAAGGGCCCTTCCCTGCAGGTGGCCTCCTGCCCGGCCCGGCACCATGCACACCCTTGTGTTCCTGAGCACGCGGCAGGTGCTCCAGTGCCAGCCGGCTGCCTGCCGGGCCTTGCCCCTGCTGCCACGAGAGCTCTTCCCCTTGCTCTTCAAAGTGGCCTTCATGGACAAGAAGACCGTTGTGCTGCGCGAGCTGGTGCACACATGGCCCTTTCCACTGCTTAGCTTCCAGCAGCTGCTGCAGGAGTGTGCCCACTGCAGCCGGGCCCTGCTGCAGGAGCGGCCTAGCACAGAGAGCATGCAAGCCGTGATCCTGGGGCTGACTGCCCGGCTCCACACCCCGGAGACTGAGGCTGGCACACAGCCCCTCTGCAGGTATGGGCTCACTGGAGGGGCCCTCGGGCCTGGGGGGTGCAGAGAGGGTCCCCCAAGAGGTTCCAGGCTGGTGCAAGAGCACAAAGCAGGAACAGGCATGTCGCTCCTGTCCTAAGGTGGCTGGGAGTGGGTGTGGGCTGTGTCCCCTTGTTTCCTGCCTCAGCCCACCCGTGCTCCCAGGAAGCACGCGCTGCGGGTGCTGGACATGACGGGCCTCCTGGATGACGGCGTGGAGCAGGACCCGGGCACCATGAGCATGTGGGACTGCACAGCAGCTGTGGCCCGCACGTGCATCGCGCAGCAGCAGGGCAGGACTGCAGAGCCCGGCCTGGCCCCCGTTCCTGTGGAGGTGCGTGTGGACCTGCGGGTGAACCGGGCCTCTTATGCATTCTTGCGGGAGGCACTCCGTAGCAGCGCGGGCAGTCCACTGCGGCTCTGCTGCCGGGACCTGCGGGCTGAGGACCTGCCCATGCGCAATACCGTGGCCCTGCTGCAGCTTCTGGATGCGGGCTGCCTGCGCCGCGTGGACCTGCGCTTCAACAACTTGGGCCTGCGAGGCCTGTCCGTCATCATCCCACACGTGGCCCGCTTCCAGCACCTGGCCAGCCTGCGGTTACACTATGTGCATGGGGACTCTCGGCAGCCCTCTGTGGATGGCGAGGACAACTTCCGTTACTTCCTGGCCCAGATGGGCCGCTTCACGTGTTTGCGGGAGCTCAGCATGGGCTCCTCTCTTCTCTCGGGGCGGCTGGACCAGCTGCTCGGGTGAGCGGGCCCTGCTATTGCCCTGCCCTGCCCTTCCCCTCCCCTCCAGGAGGCCTTCCCCTGGCCCAGCCTATTTGTGACCCCTTGTGTCCTCCACAGCACCCTGCAGAGCCCCCTGGAGAGCCTGGAGCTGGCCTTCTGTGCCCTCCTGCCTGAGGACCTGCGTTTCCTGGCACGGAGCCCCCACGCTGTCCACCTCAAGAAGCTGGACCTGAGTGGCAATGACCTGTCCGGCAGCCAGCTGGAGCCCTTCCAGGGTCTGCTGCAGGCAGCAGCAGCCACGCTGCTGCACCTCGAGCTGACCGAGTGCCAGCTTGCCGATACCCAGCTGCTGGCCTCGCTTCCTGTGCTGACTCGCTGTGCCAGCCTCCGCTACCTCGGCCTCTACGGTAACCCGCTGTCTATGGCGGGCCTCAAGGAGCTCCTGAGGGACTCGGTGGCACAGGCCGAGCTGCGCACGGTGGTGCACCCTTTCCCCGTGGACTGCTATGAGGGCCTGCCCTGGCCACCGCCTGCCTCTGTCCTGCTGGAAGCCTCCATCAATGAGGAGAAGTTTGCCCGCGTGGAGGCTGAGTTGCACCAGTTGCTACTGGCCTCAGGCCGTGCCCACGTGCTCTGGACCACAGACATCTATGGGCGCCTGGCTGCAGACTACTTTAGCCTGTGATCTCCAGGCTCTGGGTGAGCGTTAGGCTGTCCTGGGGTCCAGGGCTGCTGGAGGCCTCTTGCCCTTTGGGTAGTCAGAGCCTTTGGGACCTTGCTGGAGGCTTGACACGAAGGCACTAGTCTCTGATTTCTTTGCTCCTGGGCGCACCTTGAGCATGCCCATGCTTTTTGCAGCACCCTGTGCAGTTTGTCCTGCACTTGCTGCCCTGACTCACTGACCATGTGTGGGCCTGAGGGCTGGATTCCAGGCCTACATGGCCCTGCCTGGTTTGGCTGCACTTAGCTGCCCTCTGGTGTCCTGGTTCTCTCCTTGGAATGTTCCTGGGATCTATAAGCTGAGAGAGGATGTTTTCCTTGGGCCCTCCCCAAGAGCAGACTGCTCTGGGGTGGAAGTTTGGACAGGGGCCTGCTTCAGGGAGGGTTGGGCTCCCAGGCACTCTGGGGCCTCTTAACGTTCTCCTTTCCCTGGCACACAGGAGACGGCCTGTCAGCCGGGTTTGGGGGCCAGGGGGTGTCTTTAAGGTACAAACGTGCAGTGTACTTAGAACTTAAATCTGTGGCTATTTTTTCTGTCCTAACTGGTCAAAGTGAGTTGTCTCCTCCGCTGTCACCCCCAGCCTGACCACTGGGTGACATGTCTTAACGGCCTGCCGCCCCACCTTTTCTCTAGACATCTCCGCAGTCCGTCACCCCTCCTCGCAGAGGTTCAGGCTTTTCCTGGGGTGGCGGGGCCCGAGGCGGACCTGCAGAGCTGGAGGTCTGGTGATTTGGGCAGGGGTCTTTTTTAGAGGGTCTCAGTGGGGCGTTGGAAGCCTACCCTGGCTACCCTCCGTTCGCGCCCCAGAACTTCCATCTGCAGGGGTCTGCAGGCGCTTCCGCCCCGCCCGACGCCCAGGAACCCCTTACACAGCTCGCAACACGGCGCAGCTTCCACCCTTTACTGATCGCGCTGGAGCATGCGCGGGGACATCCAGCCCGGCCAATCCGTGGGGCTTGCGTCATCAGCGCGCGTCCGCCCCCCCCTCCCCCCGCCTTTCAGCAGCGGATCTCGTAGGCGGCCGGCGGCTGCTGCGGGAGGCCCTGCGCGATTCCGGGCGTTGCGACCTCGGCCGCCTCCGCCGGGCCTTCGGCGAAGAGCGGCTTGGAGCGGTCGATGACGAACATCTCGTGGCCCCGCTCGTCGCGGAGCTCCTCGAGCTGCGCAAAGGTGCAGGGCCCATCCGAATAATCGTTGACGAAGAGCGCGCCCTCCCCGGGAGGCCCTGGTGCCTTTTTGCGCCTGCGCCGCCTGCGGCAGATCATGGTCGCCAGCAGCAGCGCCGTGAGCGCCAGGAGCGCGATGGCCGTTGCGATGGCCGTCTGCGTGGCCAGGCCCAGGGCGCGAAAGGCCATGCCGCCCGCCTCGGGCAGGGACTCGTGGCTGACTGGGTCGCCGGCCCGGGGCGGCGCAGGCGCCAGCAGCAGCTGCTGGGACAGGTTGACCAGAAGCTGGAAGGGCAAGCGGGCGGCGCCGCCGGCGTTGGAGGCCTCGCACTCGTACTTGCCGGCGTGGGCCAGGGTGATGTTGGTGAGGAAGAGCATGCCGCTGCCCGTGTCGGATGCCCCGGGCCCACCTGGGCCCGGCACCCCGCCTTCAGGTTGGGCCTGGGCCTGCGGCGGCCCCTCGCGAAGCTGCGCCACCTTTCTCCAGGTCACCAGGGGCTGCGGGTAGCCGGAAGCCTGGCAGGCAACCCTCAGGTCCTCACCCAGGTTGGCTGTCACCTCCAGCGGCTCCACGTGCACAGAGGGTGGGATGCAGATGAGGCTACTGCCAGATACTTCCAGGAGACTCTGAAGTGCCAGGCGGGGGGGCTCTGCACACGTGATTTTCTTGTCCCTGGAGCTGAGCAGTCGCTGGCCCCCTTCCTTGATCCAGGTTCCCAGCCAGTGCAAGGCACAGTCACAGCGCCATGGGTTCTCTGTGGGCAGAACAGCAGCAGACAGGTAGCTAGCTCAGGGGTGGCTCCAGAGCACAGCGTGTGTGGCTGGGGTTGTTGGCCAGAGCAGGAGCCCCTTTCTCACCTCCCACAGTTGGGGACCCCTGCCACCCTTTCTCTGACCCCAGGCTCCTTAAGTGTGGGCAGCCACACCCACCCCCCCACCTCCTTTCTGTGATGCACGTCCAGTTTACTTCACCCATCTCTGAGAAAGCCCCCGCTCCTCTGACGTCTCTCCTTGTGACAAGTCTTGCTATCTGGGGGGGGAACTTCTGTGTGCACATAGACATCCTGCCAGCCTTGTCTTCGGGTGCTGTCTCCAGGAAATATCCCCAGTCCTGGTCTCATCTTTGCAGTTTTTTCCTGCCTGCCTCTCCTGGCCCCAAAGTGTATGAGCCGCTCAGCTCTGTCCAGTTTGTTCAGGGACTCATACCTTTTCTGTCTCCCTTAGGCAACTGTAACCCTGCCAGCACCCCTACTCCTAGCAGCCTTCTGTCATGGCTATGGGTGGTGGTGGGGCCCCCCAGAGCACTGCCACTGGAGCCCCCTCCACAGCTGGGCCGGCTACCTACCGCCACCACTGTGGTCAAGGAAGCTACCTTTGCATGAGACTCCCTTGCCCCAAGAAAGAGGTACCTGTGAGGCGCAGGACCTGCAGGCTGGCCAGGGGCTGCAGGGCCTCCTGGCTGATGGTGCCCAGCTGGTTCCTGCTGAGGTCCAGCAGTGCCAGCGAGGAGAGCCCGGCCAGGGCCTGGTTCTCCAGCAGCTCGATGCTGTTTTCCTGCAGGTGCAGCTCCTGCAGTCGCTGAAGCAGGGACAGTAGGTCATCAGGGAAAGGGGCCCTGGGGGACATGTCCCCTTCTTACCAGGCTAGACTGGGCTGCTTTTTCTCCCCTTCACCACTCCAGCCAGGTAAGGCAGGTGGCAGTGCAGGAGGACCTCTTGCCCACTCCTCCCCCCTCACCTGCAAGTGTAGGAAGGTGAAATCCAGCAGCTGTACCAGCTGGTTGCCAGCTAGGTAGAGCACGCGCAGTTGGGCCAGGCCGGCAAAAGCGCCAACGCGCAGGGCGCGCAGCCGGTTGCCGGTGAGCGCCAGCTCCAGCAGGCGCGACTGTGCACGGAAGGCGCCTGGCTCCAGGGCGCGCAGGCTGTTGTTGTGCAGGTAGAGACGACGCAGGGAGGCGAGGGGCGCCAGGATGCCCGGCTCCAGGCGCGCGATGCTGTTGTCCTGCAGGAACAGCGTCTGTGCCGGAAGGAGGGAGGGAGAGCGTTTACCCCGCTGAGGGGGGGGGTCTCTCTTTTCCCTAGGGCGCCCCATTCACCCACCGGGAGGCTCGCACACCATCCCTCCGTGTCGCGGGCACCCCTGGCCCGCAGCCCGGCGGCCCCACTCGGTGCCCACCTGCGTCCCAGGCGGGATTCCGGACGGGACCAGGCGCAGCCGCAGGGCGCCGCACTCCACCGTGGCGCTGTAGCAGCGGCAGGCCGCAGGGCAGCCGGCAGCGCGAGGCGGGAGACCCGGCAGCGACAGCAGCGACAGCAGCAGCAGCAGTGCGGGCGCCCCTGGGGCCATCTCTTGCGGGACCGGCCGCAGGCCACGAAGTTGCAGCCTTCTCAGCAGCCTCCCTACAGTCTGGCCCCGATGGGATGCGCCTCCTGAAACACGGGTGGTCAGGCCTGTCCCTAACATTTGAGAGCCAGTGAAAAGCACGGATGGAGGCACACACCGTGTCTGATTTTTGAAGTTTGAAATTAGTTCAAGAAACTGATAAAATAAAACGTTCATTGCCTCCTTTTATAAAAAGGAATAAAGATCTGGGGCATCGGGTTTCGGTTTAGAATTTCTCATGTCCTCGGTCTTGCCACACAGGCCACAGAAGGAGCGCCTACACCACCCCAACCCGCTTCTCTCCCCATCCCATCTCTGCCCAAGGCTCCACGCTGCTAGTGTCCGTCCCTGCCCTCACCTAACCTTGACCCGGGGTTTACTCTAGTCATTTTTATCCCTAGAACTCATGCTATGACCCCAACCCTGGGATTCACCTGTTGTGAACTGATGGAGGACATGGGCACAACTGGTCTCAGGGGAGCCACCAGCCACAGGCACAGTTTTGTCCAGCCTCTGGCCCTGCCCTCCTGGGGGTGGGAGTTGGTAGAACAGCTTAGCTAGAATTAAGAGCTTTTCCTCAGGGAAACTGTTAAGACAGTTGGGGGATGAGACAAATAGGAAAGCCAGTTCAGAAGCTGTGGGCCTGTGTTCTCCATGCTGGCTCCGAGAAAGGTGCATCCGTCTTTGGGGGTAGGTGGGGCCGTGGAATGGCTGGGGTGTGAAAGAGGGGCCTTGGGCCACTAACTGGGTTTTAGTGTAGTTTCCCAAGTAGGCTCTGGGAACACTGATCTCCTGGACTCTGAAGGAGTGTGTAGTGTTTTGGGGTTTATACACATGCAGCTGTGATCCTAGAGGGAGAAGAAGGCCTGGGTCTAGTTCAAGGCACAATGAGTCCTGTTGTAAAGGTGGGGACCTCGGCTGAGAAGCCAGCCAGTCTGAAGCCAGGGATGGTAGGGCTGAGGGTGTGCTATCAGCTAGCCTCCAGCCCCACCTCAAATGGTCCCTGCTCTGAACACCTGCCTGTTCACCTGGTCTCCCTATTAGGAGAGTGAGTCATGTGGAAAGACACCAAGTGGGCTTGGTGTTTGTTTAAATCTTGCTCTAAATTGTAACTCACATGATTATTTAAGATCACCGAAGAGAAGTAGGCACAGCAAAAGTTTTAATGGAATCGCTTTGGCCCAGGCAGAGGCAGCTCCCAGATGTCTCAGAAGGTGTGTGAAGAACCCCGAGAACTAGGTGGCATACTCGGAGCCCCCAGGATCCATTTCCCTGAGCAAAAGATTTGGCCGAGGGTGCCCACCTAGCTTCCAGTGGCAAGGCCTCTCAAACAGAGAAGGTTCTTGGTCTCCTCCTCCAGACTCGGGACTGCTGCCCACACGGACACCCACTAGATGCTGTTTCGTGTGGAAGGGCTGGCCTGGGCAGCGTTGAGGACTCAAGCAGGAAGAGCAGGGGAGGCCAGGCCAGAAATCCTTTTACTCAGCGGAGAACCCCCTAATCTGGCTGGGCAGGGGGCGGGGTGTCACATACTGGATTTGGTGAAGGCTGTCACTGTCTCCGGGGCGCCCATCTGTGCGGGGAGGGGAGGTTGGAGGGGTAATGGAGGAAGCCCTGCGACGCTCTCCAGCGCAGTGCGAGGCCCGAGTCGGGTGCCTTGATCTCCCAAGGCGCCCTCTGCATCCCCTCCGGCGCGGCCTGTCCCGGGCCGGTTCAGGGCAGGGCGTGGTCCCCGCCAGGTCGCACGCCCTTCTCGGTGATCTCCGGGGACAGAGCCGGGATGGCCCCTGATCCCGCCCCCACGCCCGCTGACCTTGGTTCGGGTGCTCCCTCACCTGACGCTCCTGCGGCGCGGCTCCCCCGCCGAATCCCGGCCCACCGAGCAGCTCCGGGCGGGGGAGGGGCGGGCGCCGCTCGCGTTCGCGCACTGGAGCCCCCGCACCTCCCTCCCGGCCGCCCGGGTCTGCCGTCGCGAGCGCTGGCCGAACCCGAGGACGCCGAGGACTTCCCAGGCCGGGGGTGTGCGTACGGGGTAGAGCACCCGTGACCCCGCCCCTCCCCGCGTCGGTTCTCGGGCCGCGGCAGCACCTCGGACAGCGCCGGGCGGGGCGGGGCCGCCGCGCACCGCCGCCGCGCACGCGCACGCGCACTCGGACAGCGCGCTCTCCGGGTGGCGCGTGCGCAGCGACGCAGCCCGGGGGGCGCAGCGGGGCTGGCTGGGGGCGCCAGCGGCTGCGAGCCCGCCGCTCAGGGCGGCGGGGCGGCGAGCAGCAGCGGGGCCAGGTCCATGGTGAGGGCGAAACGGCTGCCTTGCCAGCGCACGTGCGAGGGCAGCTCAGGCGCGCCGGGCGCGTACTCGAAGCAGGCGCTGAGCTCGAAGGCCAGAGCCGATCGCACCAGGCCCACGCCGCCCGCGCGCTCCGGCGCCGGGTGGTAGAGACGCCCATTGGAGGCCAGGGGCAGTAGGCGCGCCGGCTCGAAGGGCACGGCCAGGGCCTCGCCGCCGCCGCAGTAGGAGAGGCGCGGGGGCTCGGGGCCAGCGGCCAGCAGGTGCGTGAAGACCACGGGACGGTCCTCGCAGCGTAGGAAGTTGCGCTCTCTGCCGCAGGGCGAGAGGAAGGGGAAGGAGGCCTCGTAGCGCCCGCTGCGGTTGGGTCTCAGGCGGGAGAAGAAGATGACCAGGAACTGCGGGTCTGTTGGTGGGGAGGCCGCGACTGCTCAGCAAGCCGGGCCCCGAGGCCCCCTTGGTCCTACTGCCCCAGGCAGGCGGCTCGCCCTGGGTCACACTAAGGGCAGACGCCGGCGGTCGGACAGCCTCCCAGGCCTCACTCTAGATAGGGGGCTTTGAGCGCAGGACGGCCAGTGCCCTTGGTGTGGTTGGGCAGCGGAGCCCTTCAGGGCCTTCCCCGAAGGAAGAGGGAAGGTGGGGGAGGAGGGCGCATCAGTACCTTTGAAGCAGGTGATGAAGTTCTTCATTTTGGAGTCATCCAGGAAAAGCTGCAGAGAGGAAGACCGTGGCCCTTGAGTCCCAGGGGGGAAGCCCGACAGAGCCGGCCCCAGGGAGAGAAGGCCTGGGCGGGCCTGAGCCCTGGCCGGTGTCCGCTTTCTTTGCTCGTCTGTGCACACTGTGTGCAGGGAGGCGCGTGGAAGGTAAGCCTGGGGGCCCTGCAGACTTCCCCACATCTATCCCGCACCCCCGGCCTTGCTTCCTCATGCACAGGTTCTCTGGGTTGGCATGCCTTTCCCGCGCCTCTTCTCTCCTCCTTTCAAGTTTCTTATGAGATGTGCCCCTCCTCCGCGGAGGCTATCTGACTTGCTTCCTCCTGTATATGGCGGATGCCCCCGCCAGGGCTTCCAAAGCAGGCGGGGCGGCCCCGAGCTGGGGGCCGCATTATCTGAGGATGCAAAGCGCGCAGGGCGTAACCACGTGTGGGAGGTTGGCCGCTCGGACCTAACCCTCTGGGGCCGGGGCCGGACGCCCCAGTCTCTCCAGCGCGACTGCGGAGGTCGGGTACGCTTACTTTAAAGGCCCCGCCTACTCAGGCCCCGCCCCTCACAGGGTACTCCCTCAGGCCCAGACCCGCAGAAACCCGGCACCAGGCCCCGCCTCTCACGGGAGCCTCCCTCAGGCCCCGGCCCCGCCCACCTGGCCCTGATGATCCACGTAGTAAAAGTACTCGCGCGTCCGCGGCTCTGGGCTCTGGCCCTGCGTGTAGGAGACTCCCCCGCCCCCACCGTAGGCCCGGGTCCCCCGGGACCGCGCCAAGCCGAGGGCCCAGGTCCGCAGCACTCCGCACGTCGCCCACATCGTCCTTCCGTGCCGGAAGCGGCCAGAGGGTCACGCGGGGGCGGTGCTGCGCGAACGTAAGTCCCCTGGTGGCAGCGACCTCGCGCTTTGGGTTCCGGCGGCGGCCGCGGAGCTCCTCCCCACCCCCCGCCCTCCTCCCTACCCCCTGGGCTTTGCTTGTCCTCCGGACCCCGGGCGGTCCCGACACTTCCTTCTCTGGGCTTTAGGGGCGCGCCGCCCTGCCGTCCGGCTGGGAAAGGGGTGGCGGGCGGGGCCTCCCGACGATGGGGTTCGGGTGTGAGACGCGGGTGCGGGCGATTTCGGGAACAGGGATACGGGCTGGGGACGGGGCGCTGCCGGGCATGCGGGCCCTGTCCCTCCGCCCTCGGAGGCTGGTTGCTCTCACGTGGGCGAGGTACCCGCCCTGTCTCCTCCCCCAACTCCTAGGAAGCCCACCCCCACCCCCGGTGGGGCAATCTGCCTGTCCAGCTGGGTGCTGAACGGAGAGGTGGTGAATAAACACTGCCTAGAAGACTATGCCAGCTTGCGGGTAAGGTAGCTCAGAAAGAGTCCCCCTCCCAATCCAGCAGGGCTTTCGGGCTCAGTTGTGATACCCCAGGTGCCTCGCACCTTGCGCGCCTACCTGGAGCCTCGTCCCCGTTCCCGGGAAGCTGCCTTGCTCTCCACCCCCACCCCCTGCTCCCCCCATTCTCCCTTGGCCTGGCTTCCACCCTGGTGCCCACACCAGCAACAGACTGGCCGCTGATAGCTGCCCCGCCACAACTGGAAGGAATGGGAGGCGAAACGCTCGCAAGTGTCCATACGTACTTTATTCACACAAAGTGTTGTCATCTCTAGAGTCCGTGCATCAGAGCGAGAGTCTGTGGCCGGGCCTCCCCTACCCAGGCCCCGAGACCACCGGACTGAGGACGCTCCCCCAGTGGACACCAGGCCTCGGCAGGACTGGGCTTTTTTGTTCTTCATAATAAATAAAAACTCAACTCTAAATATATATATATATATATGTGTGTATATATATATATATATATATATATATATATATAAAAAACCGGGGAGAAATTAAGTCTTAACAACAATTGGAACTCAAAATTACAAATTGGAAAATGTACAAACTGAGAGTCTGGATATCTCCCCTCCACCCACCCACCCTACCCCCCCCCGCCCCGGCTCTGGCCTCGAGGAAGGGCAGTCCCCGGTGCCCCTCTGGTCCCCAGTTCAGGGCTCCTTCCCTCTCATCTGCTGCAGGTCCGGGATGGGGATGGGGCAGGGTTTGATTTTTGGTCAGAAGCCAAGAGGGTGGGGAAGAAAATGAAGGAATGATCTCAACTTGTCTGCAGAGGCCGGGAGAGGACTCAGAAATAAATAACATTTGGGTTAAGACTATGTCATTAGCAAATTTAGTTCTTATATCTTTCGCTCTATTTATATCTCTATACACAGGCGGGTGGGGATGCGGGATAGATTCTGAATTTATAGTTACACGAAGAAAAAATACTCTTGCCCCTCCCCCGCCCTGCCCCAAGAATGCCTGCCCAACCCTGCCCCCCACCCCAGAGGACTTTGGCTTGGGGGCCCCTTTCTACCCAGAGAGAGCCCATCGGGCCCTGAACCAGCCAGGCTCTGCTCTGGTGGTGAACAGCCCAGAGCCCTGGAGCCCCCAAACTCCTGTGCAGTCACCACGCTGGAGGCCACAAGTGGCAGGGGGAGGGGGCGGGAAGGGACTGGGGAGGGCGGAAGTCGCAGATCAGGAGACCCCCAGGTCAGGGGGAGGGCAGAGGAAGAGCAAGATGGGCAGCCGGGCTGGGCCGGGGCCAAGCTGAGCGCAGCAGCCCCAGCAAGGCGGCTCGCCCCAGGAAGGGCGGCTTGTGCTCTCGGGCCGGCCGGGAGGGGCAGTGTCACCTGGCTCCAGGAAACAGAAGGCACTTTCTCGCGGCCGAACCGCGGCTGGCGGTGGGCGGGGCAGCGCCGAACGATACGGCCACGAGGCCTGGGGCGGGGCAGAGGCGCTCTTCCCGCAGCCCCTCTGCCTTGGCTGCGCCTTCAGGCCGAGGGCCCGGGTCGGGGGATGCGGGTTCCAGGGCTGGGGCGGGCATGGGCGGAGCCGGCATGCTACCTCCGCTTCTCGGGCGTCCCCTCCCCCCTCCCCGCGTGCCCCCTGCCCGGGCGCACCCGGGCAGGCTCTGTCCCCACCGTCGGTCCCTCGGTGCCCACGCGCTATAGCACGCCCTCCATGAAGGTGGTGTCCAGGTGCTGGATGAGCACGCGCAGGAAGGACATCTCCTTGCGAGTGTTCTCAAAGATGATGCGCGGGTCGTCCGAGCGGCAGCGCAGGCAGTTGGGCGCCATCACCATGGCCAGGTTGCTGACGTCCATCTTGGTGATGGCCACATTGGCGGGCTGCACGAACACCTGCGCGGGGAGCGGGGAGCTGCGGGTGGGCCGGGGCGGGGCGCGGAGGGGCGGGGCGCGGAGGGGCGGCACCGCCTACCTGGAGGAAACGGATGAGGTAGCACAGCACCAGGCGGTTGATGCGGGGCAGCGCGTGCACCACGGCCACGGCGGCCTCGGGGCTCTCGTAGTGCGCGATGCACTGCTCGTAGAACTCGTGGGGGATCAGGGGCTCCTCCAGCTCCCGGTACCACAGCTTCAGCAGCGACGCTGGGGACGCAGCGCGGGGGTTTCGGCTGGGCGGGGCAGTCGGGGACCCGCCCCACCAGCAGCAAGGGGCGAAAGCGGCCGTGTGTGTCGCGAGTGGGGGCGAGGGGCCAGGACCAGACGGGAGGTGTCCACCCAGCCGTGTGGGCTGCGCGGCCGGAGGCCAGCGGGCTCCTGGTCCTGAGGGCCTGGACGGACCCCGAGCGCCGGGAGCCAAGAGAGGCTGTGCAGCCACCGTGAGCAGGCAAGCGGAGGGAGGCGCCGCGGAGGCTGTCCAACGGCAGGGGGACGTCTGTGCTGGAAACGGACCAGAGGGCTGTCCCTTCACGACGGAGAGCAGGGAGGGCTGAACCATCCGAGCTGCTCCTGCTGCTGAGGGGGCTGGGGGCTCACCTGGGACGTGGGGGTCCTCCAGACCTGTAGGCACCTTCCACTGGTCCACCTGTAGCTTCAGGGCGTTCACCTCATCAATGTCCCCAGGGACTCTGCCAAGCACAGGGCAGGTCTCAGGGAGGAGGCGCTGGGCTTGCTCTCTGCCCCAATGGCCTCTTTCCTACCAGAGGGAGGTGTGGCTGGGGTCCCCTGTCCCAGGCCCCCTCCCTCATCCCTCTACTGACTGCCCCGTGCAGATCCCTTCCTCAAGATGGTCCCTGAGGCCCAAACCCATAAGCCAGTTTCCCCACCTGTCCCGGGTCCTGGGTAGGTGAGTCATGACAGCAGGTGAGACTGGCCATGGGCCACCCTCCATGGGACAGGGCCATCGTCTCCACTCACAGGTGAGGACCGTTTGCTGGGGGTTGCTGCATCTTCCCAGGCCCTGCCCATGGTTGGTGTCCAAGTGCCCTCTGGGCCCCTGCTGGCCATTTCTGCAAGGGCGCCGTCCCTGGCTAGCTCTCCTGTCTGGGTTCCGGTGTGCTGCCATTCAGGACGGACAACCCTGCTGACCCACCTCCTAAAGATGGGGCCCTCCCCACCCTCCTGGCCGCAGAGCGCCCGGTCCTTCTATTTGCTCCAAGTTGCCCTCCCTGC
The DNA here is from genome assembly GCF_002837175.3 of Physeter macrocephalus. Lineage (NCBI taxonomy): Eukaryota > Metazoa > Chordata > Mammalia > Artiodactyla > Physeteridae > Physeter > Physeter macrocephalus. Next base: position 273,743 of record NC_041228.1, on the reverse strand, counting down.
CTGCATGCTGGCCTCTCAGGGGGCTTCTCTGGCTGCTCTGAGGCAGGGGCCCCCGTCGGCCCAGGACACGTGGTGCAGACACCCAAGCCCCCAAACCCAGGGCCCAGGTTGCAGGGCACCTGAAGATGCCTTCCGTCTGGTCACCGTTGAGCGCAAGCACCTCCTCCGACAGCCTAGTCTGCACCCAGGGCAGCTGCCGGTCGGGGTAGCGTTCCTTCTGCATGCTCATGACCTCCTGCAGCGCGCTGCCAAACAGGGACGGGCTGAACACGGCGTTCTGGGCGTGCCGGATCTCCTCCACGTTGGGCTTCTTCAGCCCCTGCAAAGGCGGCCCAGCTCTCTGTCCCAGTGTGGCCCGGCACCCCGCTCCCAGCTCTCCCTCCCCTACACCCCTGCAAGGGCTGCCCCGGGCTCCCCTGCCCTCTTTCCTCCTCCTGTCCTCTCGTCCCTGTGAACCCCAGGCCCGAGCCGGGGACCCCCAACTCCCTGGCCCCTGCGTCACCGGAGGGGCCTCCTGCTGGGCCACCTACAGCATCAGAAGCTCCAGGTGGCACCCTCTGCACTGTGAGCCGTTAACTGCCCCACCTGCCCCCTCCCCAAATCTGCAGCCCCCGCCTCCCGCTGTACTCTGTCTAGGCGTCACCGGCACTGGCTGCCCGCCCACCTCTGCCCAGCTGTTCTGGGAGAAGTTCGTACCTTCTTGGCCCCAGTCAGGGCTGCCTTCTGCAGCTTGTGGTAACAGTACTTGGCATATGTGCTTATTGCCACCCCTGGAAAAGAACGGTGCCAGTTGGCTTGGCATGGATGAGTGGGAGCTGGGGCTGCAGGCCAACCAGGGACTGAGAGAGGAAGCAGCCAGAGGGTGAGGAGAGGTGGCTCCTGCAAGAACCTGGGGGCCCAGGTCTGACCAGCCACCTGCCTGCTGCTTGCCCCGGGCAGTGGGTCCTTAGACTCCTGGGCCGCCCTTCAGAAGTAAACTCATGTGAACAGGCAGGGGGGCACTGCCCTCTCCTCCAGAGGAGCCCGGTTGAAGAAGGAAGCCCTCTGCCAGCCTACCCAACCCTCCCCCTGGCCAGGAAGGTCAGGCTGGGGATGAGGCCCATTCCCCTGGGGGAGGCGCAGGCAGCATAGGGCAGGGCCTGGGGAGCCCCCTGAGAAGCGTGATCTCCATGTGCTGCACGCCTGCAGGCACTCGGCGCCCATCGCCTTGGGCCAGCACTGGAGGGCGGAGCTTTGGCGGGGCTGGACAGCAGGCCCAGCTCTCTTGCAGCCCGGCTTCCAGCCAGAGGCCCTGGGCAGCCCAGGGAGAGGCCTTAGCCCACAGGACCTCATGCCTGCTTGGTCAGAGGCTGCCTGGGTGGGGGTCAGGGAGAGGGAGGCCCGGGGCCTGGCTCACTTGGGAGGGGCTTGAGTGTGGAAGGGGTGCCCTGTGTCCTGAGCCTGGGTTTCGCTGGGAGGGCGATGCTGGCGAAGGACCACATGGTGACTCTGCCTGAGGGCTGAAGGTGACAGGAGGACTGGTCTCCTTTCTCAAGGGAGGGGGCTTTCTAAAACCTCACCCCTGAAAGCAGAAGTTCTAGCTGGTGGTCATGGAAGGTGGCAGGGCCAGCAATCCGAGGGCAAAGACCTCAGGCCACGGGTCCTTCCAGATACGGTGTGTTGGGGCGGGGGGTGGGGTGGGGGCTGGAGGCAAAGGGAGGAGGGGGGAGAGGGATTGGGGAGGAGACCCACCCAGGGAGGGTCTGAAACATGTGACGCATCTTTCCTGGCCCAGGCAAGGGAAGGAGCAGCAAGACAGGAGCCACGGGGGCCGGGCCGCCCCAGACGGTGGGCAGACAGACGGGCCGGCCAGGTGCCTCCAGGATCAGGACAGCCCCGTTCCCTGTAAGGCGCTGCCCCTGCTGGGCCTCCCTGCCTGAGGGGTGCCTCTGGACCCAAGTCTCAAATACAGAGTCTTTTCTAACGGAAGCAGTTGTCTGAGGACACAGGGTTCCGTGAACCTCAGTGTGAAGAACACAAACATGTCTCATTCGTGAAAACCTTTTCGTTTCTCGTTATTGCAAAATACTTCTGTCGTTATAACTGGTAACGGGGTTCTGTTTTAGAGTAATCAAAATGAAAACAACATTTCTTATAGGTGTTGAAACCCTGAAGAATCTGTTTCAGGCCCCTGGGGACCCACAGACCCAAACAGAGAACCCTAGCCGCAGCTCCCAATCAGCCAGCTGGGGACACAGCACTTGGAGCCTTCCGCCACTGGCCCACGTGGCAAGCACTCCTGGTTCAGGGAGAGAGGGCGGTGCTCAGGCACAGGGAACCCGGGCTGTGCCCTGATCAGCGGGAGCCCAGGGAGTGCTTGGCGGCGAGGCAGCAGGCGGCACCTGCTCGCCTTCCCCGTCCTGGGAGCGTGCCCACCCCTCCCTTGGGTGACAGCCTCCTGTCCCTGGGCTTGGGGCCCGTGGGCAGACTCGCACTGACCTCCTTTCACAGGGCTTCCTGGGGCCAAACCAGCCTCTCCAACAGGGTGGGATCTGAATATCCTTGGGCCACCACCTCTCACCTGGCAATTGTGCTGCAGCCTTTCCGGGCCTGACTTCCTCTCTGTAGGATGGGGACAGGCGCCCATGAAGGGCTGACCTCAGTCTGGCATGGAGTGAGGGCTCAGCTAAGGGCTGCAGCTGCTGGAGTCCGAGCTTTCGTGGGCAGACCAGGCACTGAGGCCTCGTGCGCCCGGAGTCTCAAGCTGGGGCCTCTCTGCTGCCAGGGCACAGCCTCCTGGGCCAAGACTACGGGGTGTCCGCTGAGTGCCCGTGGCCAACCCGGGGAAACCCACCTGGTGCTGTGGGGGACTCTGAGTCCACTGCCCCGTTCTGGCCTTGCCAGGGCATGCTCCTGCCCAGCGGAGAGACAGCGGCCCCCAGAACGACTGACAAAGCAGCCCTCCCAGAGCCTCTGCTGCTGTGCCAGGTGCCCAGGCCAAGAGCCTGGAAGGCCGCTGGGTGTGGCCAGGACCTGCCACCTCTTGGCACGGACTCTGCTGGGTCCCGGGGGAACTAGCCCCCTCCTCTGACCCCCTCGGGGCTCCAACCACCCCTGGCCCGCAGGAGCCTGCACTCTGTGGCCCCAGCCCCACCTCACTGCTGCATCAGGACTCCAGTGAATGGGCTCAGGCAGGAGCTCAAAGCTCCTTCCGCGCCCGTCCCCAAGGACAGGGGCCCAAGGGCGCCTGGGAATCCTGGACTGCGGCTGCCCCCCTTCTTCTGGTGAGGGTAGCATGTAGCCAGAGAGCTTCCCAGAGGAAGGGGTGCCAAGGGTGAGTCTCACAGGAAGAAGAGTGGGGCAAGTGTGGGTAACCAGGTACAGGTGGGATGGGGGCTGGTCCCAGGGCCCTGGTGCCAAGAAGGGAGGCTCATAGGACAGAAATGGATGGCTGGGTCTCCTGGCCAGGAGAGCGCAGCCTTGGGCTAACGGGGCTTCTCTGGAGCTTGGGTGGGGGTGGGCTCCTGAGCCAGGGCCCAGGAGAAGAGCAGGGATGGGCTGTGCTGGGGGCCCCAGGGAATCAATGCCAGGCTTGGCCCCCAGCCCCAGGGGTGGCCCGGCTGGAGGTCAGGGCTGGGGAGGCACCTGCCCACAGGGCACTCCCTCACTGAGGGGTGCCTCCGGCAGGCCCCTCCCCACTGAGAACCCAGCATGCACGTTGGAAATTGTTCTGAGCACAGTGGAGAAAGGCGCAGGGCAGGTGTGGCCTCTCCCAGGAGCCCTGCCAATGACCTGGGCTTCCAGCCCACTCAGGAGGAGACCTGACGGTTAGTGTCCCCCCACTGTCCCCCCAGCCCAGAAGCGGTTAGAGAGAGGCGGCCAGGCGGCCGAGGCCGGAGAGCAGAGCTGTGCAGACGCAGCGCACAGGGGCTGCGGGAGAGGCCCTACCATCCGGCTCCTCAACATAAGGCTTGGGTTTCTTTCTCAACTTGGACTTCTTCTTAGTGTTCCTTTCCAGGAGCGCTTTCATGTGCTGTGTCACTGGGGAGCAAACAAAGGGTGAGGCCACAGAACACACAGAGGGACACGTGCCCGCACGGTCCCGCTCGGGGCTGACCCCGGGCGGCTGCGAGGGCCCCGCCCCAGCCTGCTGGGCTCCGTGGAGGGAGATGCGCTGATGCCCCGCCAGAGGTGGAGGGGAGCGCTGGGCACAGGGCTGGGTGCGTGGGCACACCTGGGTCGCGTGGCTGGGGAGGTGCCAGGAACGTGCCCCTGGGCAGTGGGGAGAGGATGTGGTCAGCTCATGACCCGCTGGCCGACAGAAAGGCAGGGGTAGGGAGCCCCCTGAGAGGGCCGCAGCCCAGCCACCTGGTTCCTACGTGGCTGCGCTCCAGGGGCTGAGTGGGTGCTGAGCGAGAGAGGAGGGGCCTGGCTCCCCTCTCTGGCTGATCTGGGCACCCCCCCACACCCCGCACAAAATAACTCAGTGCTGTCGATGCGGACCCTCCATCCCCCCATCCCGTGCTCTGGAAGGAAGTCGAGGCACACAGCCCACACTGAGGTGGAATTCACGCTCCCCTCACGGTGGACCCTCTCACCTACATAAATTATTTGTAATTTTTTTTCTCTTTCTTTTTTTGGCCGCATTCCGCGGCATTCGGGGATCTTAGTTCCCCAACCAGGGATCGAACCCGCACCCCGTGTGGGGTCTTACCCATTGGACCACCAGGGAAGTCCCATATTTGTAATTCTTCTGCATGGAAGAAGTCCCCTAACTCTAACCCTGTATCTATCTAATCATTTATATCAGTTTGGGCTTAGGGATATTCATTTTACATTGTCAGGTTACAACTCAATATGACTTTATTCTGTTGCTCAAAGTGCTCCAGCTTTGACCCCGGGGAGCTGTGTCCTGTGACACACCCCATTGTCTCCCCTCTGGCACATCCTCCCTTCTGGCACTGCATCTTGTACATTCCCTACCCCGGCCTTAGAATCAGCTGTTTCTCCAAACAGCTCTGGTTCCTTTTAATGGAAAATGGTAGAAACCAAGAGCTGGGGGTCAGGTGTCCTCAATGCTATTGGGGTGTCATTGCTTCTAGGCCCTAGGCTGACACGGCAAGGAAAGATACATGTGTATACTAGGTTGAAGAGACTCCCTTCTCTTCCAAGTTTTTTTTATCAGGAATGGAATGTTGGATTTTGTCAAATGCTTTTTCTACACTTATTGAGATGATCATATGGGGTTTTCTTCTTTCTTTTTTTTTTTTGCGGTACACGGGCCTCTCACTGTTGTGGCCTCTCCCGTTGCGGAGCACAGGCTCCGGACGCACAGGCTCAGCGGCCATGGCTCACGGGCCCAGCCGCTCCGCGGCATCTGGGATCTTCCCCGACCGGGTCACGAACCCGTGTCCCCTGCATCGGCAGGCGGATTCTCAACCACTGCGCCACCAGGGAAGCCCTGCAAACTCTTTAATTAGCTACTGATTAATCAGGTAGATTAATCTTCCCCATGCCCTAAAAGCCAAATGAAACAAATAGAAAGCAGTAATGTTGCAATCATAAGAGTTTTTAACTTCCTGAATAGTTTCAGGTGTCAGATAAATATAATACTTTATTTCCTTTGCTCAAAAACTACATTTCCAAACACATTTGTGAAATGCCTCAAGGTATGACTGAGGATTACCGTATCAGACTTGATTTAACAAATATAGGTATCCAAAAAACTCCAAACCCCTTAACTCATATTTATGCTTTCTTATTAATTGGTATTTTAAATATCAATATATCCTTTTTAGAGGATATATTTTGATTCTGAACATGGAAATATTTCAGTCTTTCATTATGAGAAAAAATGTAAATGCCCATTAGATTTTAGTAAAATATAAGTAACATTTTTTAGCATTTTAAGCAGAACCATCAAAATGACCAACACAATATAATTCAGCTGAATAACAGTCACTAAGTACCTATCAAGTCCAAGGTTTGTATTAAGGACCAGAATATAAAGACAAATGAAACATGTTTTGTGTCCTCAAGGAACTCAAGTCTAGAAGGGGAAGTTTATCTACAACAAATATTTTATAACAGAATGTGATATGGAGCAATAGAGGAATATTTATAAGTAGACCAGGAGATAAAATACTTAATTCTATATGAGGGTATCAGGGAAGGCCCATCAGAGGAAATGGTCTCTGATCTCATTCCAAAGACTGAATAAAACTCAAGCATAGGGATACCCTTCAGGCAAAAAGTGCCAAACAAAGATACAGACGTTGCAGACATCTGCTGGATTTGCATTTTACAAAGAGCATATCCATATAAGACAGACTGCAGGAAGGCAACAAATACGAATATGACATTTAGCACCCTTCGCCAATCTTTATTGTACGGCATGTGGGATCTTCCCGGACCGGGGCACGAACCCGTATCCCCTGCATCGGCAGGCGGATTCTCAACACCTGCGCCACCAGGGAAGCCCTTTACTCTGTTGATATGGCAAATTACATTGATTGATTTTTGAATGTTAAACCAACTTTTCATTCCTCAGATAAACCCCACTTATTCAAGATGCATTATCCTTTTAATATATTCTTGGATTTAATTTGCTAAAATACGGTTCATTTTTGCCCTCTGCTCATGAGGGATACTATCTGTGCTTCTTTTTCAAATTTTTGGTAATGTCCTTTTCTAATTTTGATATAGAGAGAATTGGGAAATATTCCCTCCACTTCAATTTTCTGAGTTAGTTGCTACACAAACAATGAAATATTTTATAGAATTCACTAGTGAAGCCATTTGGGCCTGGAATTTTCTTTGTGGGAAAGTTTCATAAAGTACCAATTTCTTTAATAGATATATGATTTTTCTGGTTATTTTTTATTGAGTTATCTTTGGTAGTTTGTGTCTTTCAAGGAATTTGTCCATTTCCTCTAAATTGTCATATTTACTGGCATAATGTTGTTCATACTATTTCCTTACTATCCTTTTAACATCTGTTGAATCTGTAATGATATTACCTCTCATTCTTGATATTGGTAATTTATGTCTTCTTTGTGTCCTGGTTAGCCTGGCTGGAGGTTTATTAATTTTGTTGATCTTCTCAAGTAATCAGCTTTTTGTTTCCTGTTTTTCCACATTGTTTTTTATGTTTTCTCTTTCATTGATGTCTACTCTGATCATTATTTCCTTTCTTCTCCTTACTTGTTGATATAATTTCCTCTCACTCTTTTTTTTAAGTTTCTTAAAGTAGGAGCTAACTGATTTATTTCCTAATACAGACATTTAGGTGCCATAAATTTCCCTCTAAGTACTGCTTTAGCTGCATCACACAAATTTTAATGTTTTGTTTTCATTTTCTTTCAATTCAAAATACTTTGCACCTTCCTTTTTCATTTTTATTTGACCCATGGATTGTTCAGTAGTATGTTCTTTAGTTTCCAAACACTCAGGGATTTTCCAGATATCTTTGTGTTGCTGATTGCCAATTTAATTCCACTGTGGTTAGAGAACACACTTTCTATGACTCACTTTTTTTTTTTTTTTTTTAGTATTTATTTATTTATTTTGGCTGTGCCGGGTCTTAGTTGCGGCATGTGGACTCTTAGTTGTGGCATGAGGACTCTTAGTTGCGGCATGCGTGTGGGTTCTACTTCCCTGACCAGGGATCAAACCCGCACCCCCTGCATTGGGAGCGTGGAGTCTTACCCACTGGACCACCAGGGAAGTCCCTATGACTCACATTCTTTAACCTTTACTGAGACTTGTTTTATGGCTCAGAATATGGCCTATTTTGAAAAAGTGGCTGAGGTCTGAGTCCAGATGCTCTGGGTCCAGAGTCTTTAACCTTGCCTACTCCATTGTAGCTGCTCTGCTTCTTAAACAGACCTTCAGCTAGTCCTTTAGTTTTCAGCTCCATGGTCACTCCCACTTCCATACCACTGCCAGAGGAAGCTGGCTCCACCCACTGCTGCGCTTTTTAGGGTTTGCTACTTGCTTCGACTTGTCAGCTTCCCCACCACCTGCTTGGGATCCACATTTCTTGGTCTGCCAAGTCAGTTTCCAGCCACTTGTCCATGCGCTTTTCAGCTTCCAAAGCACAGTTGTTCTTCCTCTTCCATTCTCTTTGTCCTGGTGGGTTTTAGTATTTTTTTATTGTGATAAATTATACGTAACATAAAATCTGCCATTTTAACCATTTTTAATTGTACAGTTCAGGGTATTAATTACATTCATATTACTGTGCAATCGTCACAACCATCCATCTCCAGCACTTCTTCATCTCCTCAAATGGGAAGTCTGTACGAATCAAACAACTCTCCATTTCTCCCTCCCCGTAACCCATGGCACCCACCATCCTGTATGAGTTTGACTACTCTAGGGTCCTCATACAGTTATTTGTCTGATTCATGCAGTATTTGTCTTTCGGGGTCTGTCTTATTGCACTCGGCATAATGTTTTCAGGATTCATCTATGTTGTAGCCTGTGCCAGAATTTCCTTCCCTATTAGGCTGAATAATTCCATTATGTGTACAGATGACATTTTATTTATCTATTCATCCATCAATGGACACCTGGGCTGCTTTCTACCTCTTGGCTATTGTGAACATGCTGCTATGAACATGGGTGTACAAATATCTGTTCATGTTCCTGCTTTTAGTTATTTTGGGTATATACCCACAAGTGGAATTGCTGAATCCTATGATAATTCTATTTTTAATCTTTTGAGGAGCTGCCATTCTGTTTTCCATAGTGGCTGCAGCATTTTACATTTCCTTGTGAGGTTTCTTTTTTTGCCTTTAAAAAATTCCTTCACTGTTCTTTCATCATGAGTTCAAGGTGGAATGCAAGTAAATGCACGTGTTCATCCTGCCATCTTCACCTGGAAGGCAATGTCTTGCTGAAGGTATGAAGGCACATGTATCCCTCAGGGTCTGCAGCCTTCCAGTGTGCTCTCTGTGGAGCATCCCTGCGCTGCCTGTGCTGATAGCATGCTTAGGGAAGTCCAGGGCAGAAAAGCTGTGGAGTCACCTGGTGGTGGCTGGTACAAAGGTGTGACCACGTGTGAGCCGAGGCTAAGCCAGGGGGTGGGGTCACGTGAATTGGGGTTCACCGTGTGGTACCTTGTTCCCTCGGAGTGGTGACCACACAGCAGATGTCACACACATGCTGGCAGATGAATCAAAAGCTTCTGAGGCCAAGGCAGGCAGTGTGGTCCAGGGTGACGCCCCACCCATGGGAGCCAGCTCAGCTCTGCCCCCGCTGGTGCTCCCAGGACAGACTGCATTTCCTTTTTCTAAGTACAGGCTAGGTCCTTCTGGGCTGATGGGGCCTGCCCTCCTGACTGGCAGCCAGCACCCATGTTCTCGACAAGGGCCAGTGGGAGGGAGATCGAGGCCTCTCCTCTGGGCTCAGTGACGAGCAGGGCCTGGCGGAAAACGCCCACCCAGGAGTGGGTCTCAGGGCTGGAGACAGGGCTTTGGCTGGAGGGCAGCCCTGTGCCACAGATGTGAGACCAGATCCCACAGACACAGAACCCTGCTAGGGGGACCACACAGACCCAGCGTGGTCTGTGGGCAGAGACCACCGGGGCCTCAAAACCATGGCTGCCAGGCTGAACCTCGGTTCTCTCAGTCTGGCTCCTACGGCATAGACACTAGGGCAAAAGTGCACTAACCTCCGTGCAAAACGGCGACGTCCTGCTGAACGATGTCCAGCTCTCCATGGACGCCCCAGCCAGAGAGGGCACAGCCTGGAGCCTCTGGCCTCTGTCCACCGCTCACTCACCTTTCACTCAGCAAGCACTCCTGGGGCCCCCGAGGGCTGCGTGCTGAGCGGTGGACACACACTTCCAAACCTCCAGCTCATGGCAGGGACGTTTCAAGACCATTTTGGAAGAGGCTGAGGTGAACCATAAAGCCACTGGGGGCCCACCTGCTCCTGGGAAGGTCTGAGAAGACAGAGGCAGATCCAGGCTGCCCACTTCATCCAGGGAGCCACCTGGGGAGACTCGTCTGCAGTGTTCGGTAATCCTGCTTCAAAAACCGCATGCCTGAGCAAAACTTTCGTGGCTTCCAAGATCTGCCCCTAAACGGCTGGTGTGCTGGATGGTGCCTATGCTTCACACACCTTCCCCGGGCCCCCCCTGCCCCGCAGCCCTCGTCACTGCACGCACAGGCCTCAGCCCCCCACACCTGGGCTGGGGCAAAGCCCTGGCTAGACCAGCACGGACGGCCACTCCCACTGAGCAATCTCTGGCGCGGCAGACACTCACGAACACGGGCTGACAGACGGCCTGCTGCACTGGCAGGTGCTGCCTGCGGCCCCACCCCCGTGCTCACCCTGCCCAGCCCAAGGCGAGCACCGCCTGGCGGGCAGGACCGTGGGCTAGAGTCCTCCCCAGGGAGGGCCAGGCCGGGGCCCACACAGACCTGACGCGTGGCCTCCAGGAACCCCAGGCAGATGCGGCTCTGCACTCGGCCCCAGGCAGCCGGCAGCAGGCTGCTGTCCACGATGGTCCCAACCTCTGAACACCTGAGGCGGCTCAGGCCAGCTCAGCTCACAGCACCTCAACAGCCTGCCGGTCACCTCAGGCCCGGTGCCGGGCCAGTGCGCCATGCTCCACACTGCCCTCAGAAGCCCTCCTGCGATGGCCACAAGGCAGAGTGTGAGCCTGGCCAGGGCAAACGCTGTAAGTGCACACGGGCTGACTGGCCTCCCTGCCCTCGTCAGGCAGGGTGACCAGGATGGTAGCCTCAGAGTGGAGCGGATGCCGGCTGGCGGAGACATGGGTGCAATGGGTCCTCAAGCAGACCCCCACCTGTCAGCCCGTGGCCAGGGAGGGACCCTGTGCCACAGCTGCCTGTGGCTCTTCTCAGGGCCTCAGTGCCGAGAAGGGGCTGCCTGAGGACCCCGCATCCCAGTGGAGGCCAAGGATGTGCCCCTCCGGGAGATGCTGTGTTTGTGTACCTGCTGCTGCCAGGTGCCACCCAGCGCAGACGGACGCTCTAGCCGCAGCCTGTACTTGAGCTGGTGGCAGAGCCCAGGGGTCCTGTCTGGGTCTTACCTTTGGTGTCGTTGACGGGGTCCATGTGCCGGTAGATGTAGCCCTCCAGGTAGGAGTGGAACTTGGGCGTGGGTGGGAAGAAGGCCAGGCAGATGGCCATGAGCTCCCAGCCGCGGGCCAGGCTCTCGAGGCGGAAGTTCTCGGTGGTCTGCCGGCACAGCTGGATGTAGAGCTCGTCCCGCAGGCCCTGGACGCTCCAGCCCTTGGTGGCGATCTCCAGGGCCACATGCAGCGGGTCAGCCTTGGCGCGCCGGTCGCCCATGTACATCTGGATCAGCTTGAAGACCTCACAGGCCTCCTTCTTCACGTGGCGGTCGCTGGTCACGATCATGGGCTTCTTGATGGACTCGCTGCTCCACGCCAGCATGTTGGCAATGGACACCTTCCGCCGGAAGAGGCCCTGTGTGTGTTTGTTGAAGTGCTTGGAGGCCCAGTTCTCGATGTCAGTCTCTGAGGACGGCTTGCGAAGCGTGAAGGTGGGGAACACACAGCTGGCACTGGGCATGACGCTCCGGGTCTGCCGGCTGCTCTCGAACTGGGCGCAGGTGCCGAGGTCCTCAGACTGGGGAGGACAGGGGGGCTGTGAGGGGGTGGGGGCCCCACGTGACCCAGCCAGGTGAGAGGTGTGGCCCCCCTACCCCAAGCGGGCCCTGAAGCTGCTGGAGGAGAGAGGCCTGGGCGGGGTGGGGTGGGGTGAGGCCGGGCCTGGGCTTCCCGCTCTGCGCCTTGTACTGGTCTAACAGGGACCCAGAGAAGCCCTCCCTCTGACCTTTACCCTGTGGGCTCGGCCTTCGGGAGGTGCCTGCCCTGGTCCGGAGACCGAGGTTTGGGGCTGGCCAGCAGGGGTCTGGGGGCAGGAGGGAGCCGGGAATGTGCCTCATCAGCTTCTTGGGCTGCCCGTAGCCCCAGGTGGGAGAGGGCCCGGGACGCTGCATCCCCAGTGCTCACAGGGCTCTCCCCAGGCAGGGAGCTGGACCGTGCGTGGATGCAGGAAGGTGCTGCCTCCTACTGGCCTTGCTGTGGCTGTTTGGCTTCTGCTGGTTCAGATGGGAAGGGCAGCCCCACAAAGCAGCAGAAACCCCCAGATGCAACATTTGACAGAGAAACGCAAATATCTCTGGGCCACAACGGCTGCACCCTTTTCCCCAACAAAGATAGCGTTTGTAGTCTCGGGCATCGGGAAGAGTGATGCCATGCAGAGGGGCAGAGCCAGCCCTGAGAGGGCCATGGGCTGCGGCCCTCCGCTCCCATGATGCTGGGAAGGGAGAGTGTTGCCCCAAGCCGCCCCCACCCCCGCCACCAACAGCCTCCACGTACCTGCACTCAGATAACAGCCCCTCACCCAATACTCTTTGGGGGCTCCTGTCCCCTGTCTGGGAGGTGGGCTCTTGTCCCCAAACCCATGCTGGCCTCCCCAACCCTTGGTCTTGAAAGCAGGGAAGGCACCTCTCTGGGCAGCGCCAGGAGTGGATCTCGGTCAGGCCCTTGGAGCCCATGCGTCCTGCTGTCCAGGTCACATGCTGGGAGCCGGGTGCCCCAGGACGCAGCTGTTCACACTCCATCTACGACCTGCCCCACCCCACCTCTTCCCATCTGTCCTGATGTCCTCCTGTGTTACAAGCCACAGACAGAAATGCTGCTCTGAGCTCTCCAGTCTGGAGGAACACTAAGTGCCCCGGGGGATGCTGGCCACCTAAGATGCCGTAGTTCTTGGGCATGTCTTCCCCACCAGGACTGGGGGTGGACATGAGGATCCTGACCCCAGGAGGCCCTGTGGCCACTGCCAGCTCTGAGCAGAGGCCAGGGCAGACCCTCAGCCTTGGCTTCAGGCAGCAGACTGGTGTGAAAGGTCAGGGACCAGAAGGTGAGAACCAGGACAGTGGGCCACACCAAGCCCTGGGCACCATGCTCCTTGCACGCAACCGGGACAGAAGGCGCACATGGATCCCGAGGGCCTGATGGATGTCCATGCCCAGCACTGAGCAGAGAAGACACTGCAGGCTGGGCTTCTGCTTTGGCTCCAGCTGCAGCGTGGGGTTCTGGGAGCCACCTGGGGCTTGCTGAATGTGTCCTGGCCCCAGGCTCTGAGCCACCCAAGGAGCGCGTGGTGCTCTACCTGCACAGCTCCTCACCTGAGAGCCATTCACAGGTGGAAGAACAGAGGCTCAGGGCTCAGTGGGCAGGTGGCGGCCTCTGTGTCCTGGAATCAGGACATGGCCTCTAGCCCCCTGGTGACCCGGCAGCACTGCTGGGCCTTACCAGTAGCCGAGGTAAGACACCCCCGTGCTGGCAGAGACCTGGAGGGCATCTACCGTCTGCCCTCACGCCTGCTGGGAACCGTGAAGCCACACCACCCCTGCCCGGGGACCCGCCCGCGGCCTTGCCCCTACCTGAGAGGGGTGGAGGTAGGGCTCCGGGGAGGCCAGGCTGGTCTGCACAGAGACGCTCTTCTCGAGCAGGACCTGGGGGAAGGCGAGCCTATCCAAGGCGCCCCTCTGCCAGTGCTTGCTCTCCTGCTGGGCCAGCGCCTCATCCTCGCTGAAGGCGCGCACCACAGGCCCAGGCATGGGCAGCGGCACGGCCCCATCGCTCTCGTAGCCCGAGCCGTCCTGCTGGGAGTCCCAGCTGCCCCTCTGCTTCATGTGCAAGTGGGCCTGCTGTGCCTCCCAGGCCAGCCGGGCCTGAGCCAGGAAGGGCTCGGCCTCGCCCCGGGTCCCGTCCCCTTCACGCGCCTCGCCCTCCGCACGCTTTGTGGGCGCCAGGCTGGGGCTGCACAGGGGCCGCTCCTCGGTCAGGGGCTGCTGGCCAAGCAGGTCGCGGTCCCCGGGGCCCTCAGTGGGCAGGGCGCTGGGGCCGTGGCACGCAGAGGGGTTCCTGCTCTTCCTCTTGCGTGTGCTGGGGGAGCAGCCTGTCGAGGACATGGTGTCCTGCTGGCTGGACCAGGACATGGCATCGTCCTGGGCCTGGGGCAGTGGCACGGGTGGCTGGGCAGACCGCAGCTCGGGCCCCTCCATGCTGCTGTAGTCCCCGGACGTGACCCCCAGGCGCTGGTCGCGCAGCAGGCAGGGGCTGGGCTGCAGGGAGAGGGAACCGCCACCTGGGTGGGGCGCGTACTTGTGCCTCGGGCCCGCGCGCAGCTTGGGGCTGGAGCCGGCCTGCTCGACATACACCAGCTGGCGGACGTACTCCTTGCCAGCCGGGCTGTACTCCAGGCTCAGGTAGCGCTCGGGGCACTTCTGCCTGGTGAGCACCAGCTGCTGGTAGGGTGACGCGGAGGCCTGCTTGGGCGGCTTGCGGCTGGGAGACCGCCGAGGCGAGCCAGCCTGATAGCCCCCGCCGGCCTCAAACTGCACATCCATGGGGGGCTCGTCATAGATGGGGGCCTGGTACTCCACGGGGGGCTCTTCGTAGAGGGGGGGCTCGTAGGCATAACGCGGGGAGGACGGCTGAGAGTCGGCGGCGGGCTTGCGGGGCTGGGCCAGCAGTGGGGAGCAGCTCCCTAGCTCAGCCCTCTTCGGGAAGGGTGACGGCCTCCGCTCTGAGAAGAAGACAGGGCTGTCCGCGTCGGGGGTGAAGGTCTGTAGGCTGGGCGAGTGCTGTCCCCCGGACGGTCTGCGGGAGCGACCCCTGGGCTGGCTGTCCAGGGGGTAGCCGTTGCCCTGGGGGGAGAGGAAGCTGGGCTCCCTGTCGGCAACTTTGATGAGCATGCGCTCCTTGGTGCCCGAGTTCCAGCGGAGCGAG
>NC_041228.1:252378-258853 GCF_002837175.3 Physeter macrocephalus | reverse complement strand
GGAGGTTACCTGGGGGGAACAGGTTACCCAGGGAGGTCTTGGTGGGGACAGGTTACCTGGGGGAAGTCCTAGGGGGAACAGGTTACCGAGGAGAGGTGGAAATCGGACCCCTTTGCCAGCCTGGACCCATTACCCACCCGCTGACCTCATGAGTGTCTGACATCAGGGCCCAGAAGGCCTGGTCATTTCTCACTGTCCTCTTCACACCTGCCCCCTGGGGGCTGCAGGCTGTGGGGGCCTGGTGCCTACCGGGGCTCCCAGTAGCGAGCTGTGCACTCTTCATTGCTGAGGCCCTGACCTCTGGTCAGTGAAGCCTAGAGTAAGCTGCCCTCTTGTCCTGGGAACTCCCCTCACACATTTCCCTGCAGCCTTCCCCTCTGGGGGCTCTCCTGATCCAGGAGCTTCCCCCAGACCCCAGCTGCTGCCCATGGCAACGCTCCCTGCCAGGGCCTCTGTGTCTCTGCTCTCGTCCCACGCTAGAACCAGGCACAGAACTATTTCTGTAAGGAAGAGCCAGGAGGGGGGCCTCCCAGAGGCCTCTCTGGCTTTGGAATCTATGAGTACTGCCCTGCAGGCCTCACTCCCGGGCTCAGCACCTGCCTGTGTTCCTACCAGGGGTGGCCAACACACCCCTTGTGCACCAGCATCTCAGGCCCTGGATTTCAACCACAGAGGCTCCTGTGAACGTCAAAAAGGCTAACTGCCCTCCTCTGACTGCCTACACACACAGTCAGCACTCTGCACCTGGAGAGAGACGATAAAACTGTCCCCCAGTTCCTGGGAAAGCCTGCATCAGGCTAAGGGAGAGCTGGGGAGCTGTGAGGCCCAAATCACGGCCCCGCCGAGCGCGGGGGGCCACCCAAGACGCTCAGCCTCTTCTGAGCCTCACTTGCCTGGTGACACTGCCCCTAGGGATACACGGGCTTGACCACATGCCACATCCGCCCACTGAAGGTCTGCACCACGTCCCACAGCTGTACCAGCCACGACGGGCCGGACCAAGTCCCAGAGAGATGAGTGGGGCTCACCTCTGCCACCTGCTCCCTTACCCCAAAAGACTCCTGGCTGCTTTAAAGATTTTCCTTTAACATTTTAAAATTAATTAATTAATTAATTATTTGTTGGCCGCGTTGGGTCTTCGTTGCTGCGCGCGGGCTTTCTCTAGTTGCGGAGAGCCAGGGCTACTCTTCATTGCGGTGCGTGGACTTCTCGTTGTGGTGGCTTCTCTCGTTGCGGAACACGGGCTCTAGGCGTGCGGGCTCGGTAGTTGTGGCTCGTGGGCTCAGTAGCTGTGGCTCGTGCGCTCTAGAGCACAGGCTCAGTAGTTGTGGTGCACGGGCTTAGCTGCTCCGCAGCACGTGGGATCTTCCCGGACCAGGGCTCGAACCTGTGTCCCCTGCATTGGCAGGCAGATTCTTAACTGCTGTGCCACCAGGGAAGTCTCTTTTTACATTTAGTATTTGGAACATGTGCTTCAGTGTTTGGGATTCACAGCACTTTTTCAATCTGTGGCCCTGACGTCTTTTATGATTTTTGGAAACCCTTGACCATATCTTTTCAATATTACTTTTATCCCGTTTCCTCTCTCTCCTTTCCTGGGAATCAACTGCAGTCCTCTTCATTGTGTTCCATATGGTTTCAGGCTGTATTCTGTATTTTCCATCCCCTGGCCTCTCCACACAGATGTGTTCTTCTGATCTACCTTCTAATTTACTGATTTTCGTTCTTATTTTTTTTTAAACATTAAAAAAAAATAAACTTTATTTATTTATTTTTGGCTGCGTTGGGTCTTCGTTGTTGTGCACAGACTTTCTCTAATTCCCTCGAGAGGGGGCTACTCTTCGTTGCAGTGCGCGGGCTTCTCATTGCTATGGCTTCTCTTGTTGTGGAGCACGGGCTCTAGGCGCGCAGGCTTCAGTTGCTGTGGCATGTGGGCTCAGTAGTTGTGGCACACGGGCTTAGTTGCTCCATGGCATGTGGGATCCTCCCAGACCAGGGCTTGAGCCCGTGTCCCCCTCATTGGCAGGCGGATTCTCAACCACTGCACCACCAGGGAAGCCCCTAATTTACTAATTTTCTATTCAACTGTGTTTAAACTGTTCCTATACCCATCTATTGAGTTCTTAGTTTTTATTACTATATTTTTCAGTTCTAGAATATCTAGTTCTTTTTTTTTAAGAGCACTTTTAGGTTCACAGCAAAATTGAGCAGAAAGTACAGAGATTTCCCATGTATCCCCTGCCCCAACTCATGCACAGCTTCCCCAGTTATCAACATCTCGCCATCGATGGTATATTTGTTGTAACTGATGGACCAACACTGACACATTATAATTGACCACTTAGTTTACCTTAGGGTTCACTTGTGGTGTTGTACATGCTATGGGTTTAGACAAATGGATAATGACTTGTATCCACCATTATAGTATCATACAGAGCATTTTCATTACACTAAAACCCCCTGTGCTCTGTCTGTTCATCTCTCCCCCCAACCCCCGCCCCATCCCTGGCAACCACTGATCTTTTTATCGTCTCCACAGAAGCCAAATCTGAAGCCAAATCAATGAGCAAATCTTTGGCCTCTAAAGAAGCCAATCTGAAAAGGCTACACACTACGATTCCAGAATGTCAGAGTCAGAATCACGCAATGTGCAGCCTTTTCAGGTTGGCTTTAGTTGATGTGCATTTAAGGTTCCTCCACGTCTATAGGTGTGGAGTGGTACCTCGCTGTTGTTTTAATTTGCATTTCCCTGATGAAAGATGATATGGAGCAGCTTTCATATGCTTATGTGCCATCGGTATATGTTCTCTGGTGAGGTGTCTGTTCAGGTGTTTGGCCCATTTTATTTTTATAAATTTACTTATTTATTTATGGCTGCATTGGCCCATTTTATTTATTCATTCATTCATTTATGGCTGCATTGGCCCGTTTTATTTTATCTGTTTATTTATGGCTGCATTGGGTCTTCACTGCTGCATGCGGGCTTTCTCTAGTTGCAGCAGGCAGGGGCTACTCTTCACTGCGGTGCGCGGGCTGCTCATCGTGGTGGCTTCTCTTGTTGTGGAGCATGGGCTCTAGGCGCGCGGGCTTCAGTAGTTGTGGCACGCGGGCTCAGTAGTTGTGGGTCACAGGCTCTAGAACACAGGCTCAGTAGCTGTGGCGCACGGGCTTAGTTGCTCCACGGCATGTGGGATCTTCCTGGACCAGGGCTTGAACCCGTGTCCCCTGCACTGGCAGGTGGATTCTTAACCACTGTGCCACCAGGGAAGTCCCTTTGGCCCATTTTAAAATCAGGTTGTTTTCTTACTGCTGGGTTTTAAGAGTTCTTTGTATATTTCAGATAACAGTCCTTTATCATTTGTGTCTTTTGCAAACGTTTTCTCCCAGTCTATGGCTTGTCTGCTCATTCGCTTGACACGGTCTTTTGCAGAGCAGAAATTTTTTTTTTTTTTTTTTTTTTGCGGTACACGGGCCTCTCACTGTTGTGGCCTCTCCCGTTGCGGGGCACAGGCTCTGGACGCGCAGGCTCAGTGGCCATGGCTCACAGGCCCAGCTGCTCTGCGGCACATGGGATCCTCCCGGACCGGGGCACGAACCCGTGTCCCCTGCATCAGCAGGCGGACTCTCAACCACTGTGCCACCAGGGAAGCCCCAGAGCAGAAATTTTTAATTTTAATGAAGTCCAGCTTATCAATTGTTTCTTTCATGAATCATGCCTTTGATGTTGTACCTAAAAAGTCACTGCCAAACCCAAGGTCATCTAGGTTTTCTCCTCCGTTACCTTCTAGGAGTTAGTTTTGTGTTTTACATTTAGGTCTGTGATCCATTTTGAGTTAATTTCCATGAAGGGTGTAAGGAATGTGTCCAGATTCATTTTCTTGCCTGTGAACGTTCAGTTGTTCCAGCACCATGTGTTGAAGAGACCATCTTTGCTCTGTTGCATTGCCTTTGCCCCTTTGTCAAAGATTACTTGACTATATTTATGGGGGTCTATTGGTTGTTTCTCTGGTCTATTCTATTTATCTGTCTATTCTTTTACCAATACCACACTGTCTTGATAATGGTAGCTTTATAGTAAGTCTTGAACTCGGGTAGTATTATTCCTCCAACTTTGTTCTCCTTGCATATTGTGTTGGCTGTTCTGGATCTTTTGCCTCTCCATCGAAAATTTTTTTTAACATCTTTATTGCAGTATAATTGCTTTACAATGGTGTGTTATCCATAGAAATTTTATTATCACTTTTAGTCAATATCCACAGAATAACCTGCTGGGATGCTGACTGAAATTGCATTGAATATGTAGACCAAGTTGGGAAGAAGTGACATCTTACTCCATTTATTTAGTTCTTCCTTGATATCTTTCATCAGAATTTTATAGTTTTTCTCATATAGATTTTGCACATATTTGGTTAGATTTATACCTATTTCATTTTGGGGGATACTAGTGTAAATGCTATTGATTTTAACTTCAAATTCCACTTGTTCATTGCTAGTATATAGGAAAGCAATTGACTTTTGTATATTTAGCTTATATCCTACAACCTTGCTATAATCACTTAGTTCTAGGAGTTTGTCAATTCTTCAGGATTTTCTACATAGATGATAATGTCATCTGTAGACAAAGACAGTTTTATTTTTTCCTTCCCAATCTGTATACCTTTTATTTCTTTTTCTTGTGTTACTGCATTAGCAAGTACTTCCAATACAATGCTGAAAAGCAGAGGTCAGAAGGGAAACCCTTGTCTTGCTCCTGGTCTTAGTGGGAAAGCTTTGAGCTTCTCACTACTAAGTATGATGTTAGCTGTAAATTTTTTACAGATATTCTTCATCAGGTTAAGGAAGTTCCTCTCTAGTTCCTAGTTTACTGAGGGTTTTTTTGTTCTGTTTTGTTTTTTGCGGTACGCGGGCCTCTCACTGTTGTGGCCTCTCCCGTTGCGGAGCACAGGCTCCAGACGCGCAGGCTCAGCGGCCACGGCTCACGGGCCCAGCCGCTCCGCGGCACGTGGGATCCTCCCGGACTGGGGCACGAACCCGTGTCCCCTGCATCGGCAGGCGGACTCTCAACCACTGCGCCACCAGGGAAGCCCCTTTTTTTTAAAATCATGAATGGGTGTTGGATTTTTGCCAAATGCTTTTTCTGCATCGGCTGATACAATCACGGATTTTTCTTCTTTGGCCTATTGATGTAATGGAGTATACGGATTCTCAAATGTTGAACAAACCTTGCATACCTAGGATAAATCCTACTAGGTCATGGTGTGTAATTCTTTCTATACAGTGGTGGATTTGATTTGCTAATATTTTGTTGAGGATTTTTATATCCATGTTCATGAGAGAGACTGGTCTGTAATTTTCTTTTCTTGTAATGTGTTTTTCTGATTTTGATATTAGGGTAACACTGACCTCATAGAATGAGTTAGGAAGTATTCCCTCTGCTTCTATCCTTTGAAAGAGACTGTAGAGAACTGGTATAATTTCTTCCATAGATGTTTGGTAGAACTTACCAGTGAACCCATCGGGGCCTGGTCCTTTCTGTTTTGGAAGATTATTAATTATTGATTCAAATTCTTTAACAGATGTAGACCTATTCAGATTGTCTATTTCTTGTTACATGAGTTTTGGCAGATTGTGTCTTTTAAAGAATTGGTTTATTTCACCTAGGTTATCAAGTCTGTGTGCACAGAGTTGTTCATAGCATCCCTGTATTTTCTTTCTTTTTTTTTTCTTTTTTTTTTTTTGGCCACGCGGCTTACGGGATCCTAGTTCCCTGACCAAGGATGGAACCTGGGGCCCTCAGCAGTGAAGGCGCAGAGTCCCAACCACCGGACCGCCAGGGAATTCCCTGTATTTTCTTTTTAATGCCCAAGGAATCTGTAGTGATATCGCTTCCTTCATTCCTGATATTAATAATTTGTGTCCTTTCTCTCTTTTTCTTAGACTGGCTAGTGCTTATTGGTTTTCTTCATCACCTCAAAGAACCAGGTTTTAATTTCATTGATTTTTTTCCATTAATTTCCTATTTCAATTTCATTGATTTCTGCACTAATTTTTATTTTATTTATTTATTATTATTATTTTTTTTGCGGTACGCGGGCCTCTCATTGTTGTGGCCTCTCCCGTCGCGGAGCACAGGCTCCGGACGCACAGGCTCAGCGGCCATGGCTCATGGGCCCAGCCGCTCCGCGGCACGTGGGATCCTCCCGGACCGGGGCACGAACCCGTGTCCCCTGCATCGGCAGGCGGACTCTCAACCACTGCGCCACCAGGGAAGCCCCTGCTCTAATTTTTAATATCTATCTTTTCTTCTGCTTACTTTGTACTTAATTTGCTCATCTTCTCCTAGTTTCCGAGAATGAAAACTTGGATGATTGGTTTTAGATCTTTCTTCTTTTCTAATATATGCGCTCAATGATATAAATTTCCCTCTAAGTACTGCCTTTATCACACCCCACAAATTTTTTTTTTTTTTTTTTTT